>NC_060123.1:85257443-85563425 GCF_021461395.2 Schistocerca americana | reverse complement strand
CAACCATCTTCTTCAATTTCCTGGAAAATGTGTACGCCTAAAGCGGTGTTAGAACTGTCGGTGGCAATGGAAAAATTTCTAGTAAGATCTGGGTGCGATAAAAGTGGAGCATTCAACAAAGCATGTTTCAGGTTCACGAATTCAGAATGTGCTTGCTAATCCCAAGACCAAATACTGTTTTTACCTGTCAATTGGCATAATCTAGGTGTGTCTAAAGCAGAGTGATGAATAAATTTACGAAAAAAGTTAATTAAGCCCAAAAAACTGCGTAGTTGCTTTTTCGTTATAGGAACAGTAATATCACCTAGAGCTTGAAGTTTTTCTGGATCAGGTGCAATACCTTCTGCTGAAATTACGTGTCCAAGAAATTTTATAGAAGTTTTGCCAAAGTGCGATTTACTGAGGTTAACTGTGAGTCCTTGTGCATGAAAAGTTTGTAACACTCGTTCTAGAATCAGATTGTGTTCAGACCAGTTAGCTTCTGCAATAAGAATATCGTCTACGTACGTCGTAATTCTGTCTTTACGTTCTGTCGGAAGTATTGTGTTCAAACCGCGAATAAAAGCTGCTGAAGAAATAGTTAAGCCGAATGGTAATTTGCAAAATTGATGACAGTTGCCAAAACAGAGAAAAGCTGTGTACTTTCTGCAATTCGGATGAAGTTGAATTTGCCAAAATCCCGATTTCAAATCAAGTGTAGAATAAATAGCAGTACCGTGAAATTTCTGCAGAAGTTCCTCTGGTGTCTGTGGTCGATCTGTTTCATTAATAATAATGTCATTAATGTGACGTGAATCAAGTACAAGGCGAAGTGATCCATCTTTTTTCTTAACAATATGTAGCGGGTTTATGTACGGACTAACTACCGGTTCAATAATTCCTTGGTCGAGCATATCCTGCAATTCTTTTTTAACCTGTTCTCTATGAATATACGGAATGGGATAATGCTTTGCTTTAAATGTGTCGTGCTGTTTGACCTGAAATTCATACATAAAGCCGGACATAGTACCAGGAATGTTGTCGAAAACTGGAGCTTGCTGTAAAAGAATTTTGTGTAGCTGCGTGCGTTCGTCGTCTGTATTTGCACTGATCTCTTTAACCTTATCAGAAATCATCTGCGTTACATCGTAGTCAGCTTCGTCTTGAGTATTATAGTTATGTACGTACGTATTCGTGAACAATGTAGGATTACAGTTTATGTTACGTGATACAGAAATGACCTCTGTGCGATTAATTGTTTGTTCTTCCGCAGATAGTGAGTGTTGAAATTCTATCGCAAATTGTATATTTTCATCCTTCAACATTAAATAAGAATTCTGAAAATCGATAACTGCGTCGTGTTGTACCAGAAAATTCGTACCGAAAATGACGTCTGTTGTCAATAAAGGAACAATCCAAAAATTTGAGTGGAAAGTATGACCTCCAATACAAAATGATAAATGCGTCTGTAATTGAACGTCTACACCTTTACTCGATACTGCTCCTTTTCCTTTCATTTTGCCTAATGGTAATGTAGGATACGTATTCTCTTTGTTGCACTCGTTGAAAGTCTCCTCATTTATTACTGATATAGGTGATCCGGAATCAATTACTGCTGAAAATTTCGATGAACCTACTTTAATTTCGATAACAGGATGTGAAATGGTTTTCTGAACAAACGGTCTTTCCTGCAAAAGAGTATCTCTGATATCGTCAAGAGTAATTACATTTTCGTGAACAACATTTTGCGTGTCAAAGGTAGTGCTTGTGTTACTGGAAGATGCGGCTTGTACAGTATCTAGTCAGATTCTATCTGACGTGTTATTATTATCAGGAGGATGTTGTGGCACTTCTACTATTTGAACTGTTCTATTACTTCTTCCAGACGTATTACGCTCTGGATGATACCTAGTGTTGGGTTCATTCATGAGAATATGTTCTTGCGCATGATTTTGTTGTTGGTAAAACCGACTGTTATTATATGTACGCTGATAGTTGTGCTCATCGTTTTTACGTCTGTCGTGATAGTCATTCCTATACGGTGCATTGCGATAGGAATTGAAATACTGTGTTTTCTGTACGTAGTTGTTCCTTTGCTGCCGTGCGTTCCCTATTTGTTGGATCTGGGACTATACGTTCACGCGGCCAAACATTAAAGTTAGGTTGACCTTGTGCATTACATTGTTGTTTAGGTATGCTAACCGGCTGGTTCTGTTGCTGTTGTTGTGGAAAACCTCTGTTGTTGCTAAAATGTGGTTCCTGTTGCTGAAAATTTTGACGATATTGATAACCAGAATTTTGTCTATGATTTAAGTTCTGGTAGTTGTCATTCCTAAAGCATCTGTTACTTTTACTATTGAAATTACGTGGCTGTTCGTAATTGCTGTAAGTTTGTTGGCCTTGGTTGTTATACGAAAAGTTTTTGTTTACTAAAGAATAATCAGATTGCTGCACTTCTAAAAGCTGTAACAGATCTCTGAATGCTGAAATATTTTCTTTTTGTTGACCCGTTAGAAGTGAAACTCTCAATGACCGTGGTAATTTAGAGATACATAATTGAATGAGTGCAGATTCACTGTACAGTTCACTTAGGTACTGGTTTTGTTGGACCATGTGCTCAAAAAATTGCGCCACATTGGGAAAATTTGTGTTTTCATAATTTGGTAAACTAATTAATTGATCTTTAATTCCGTGCTGTGTCGTCTTCGACCAGTACGCTGACAGAAAGGCATTCTGAAATTATTCTACCGGGTAACATTGCCTCGCGATCGGTCTCATACGAGTTGCTGGTTCGCCTTCCAAAAAGCTGCAAATAAATTCAAGTTTGTGTGTTATGGGCCAAGTCGGTGGAAAAGCAAAGCTAAACTGTTGTATCCAATCCAGTGGGTGAATCTGTGTTCTGTCGTTTTTAAACACTTTAAACTTTCTCACTGACAGAAAATGTTTGTAATCAAAATTATCGTCTCTGTGTGATGGAACAGGTTCAGGATTGTAAGAGAATCTATTGAACTGTGGTTGTTCGGAATCTAAGTCCCGTATTCTCTGTAGATTACCCAAATTATACGCGTTGCGCGAGTCTGACAGATGTTCGCAAAGTGGCGTCTGCTGTGATGTGCTATTAACTGAAATACTTTTTATCTCTGCTACCTCTTGCTGTAAACTTGACAATTTTCTATGCAAGGTGTTATTAGACGAATCGATCTCATTAATTGTCTGCTGTAGATTTTGAAATTCAGGTGTTTGATTAAGTGAAACCGGTGAAGTATCGTCTGATTTGCTGTCATTATTACTTTCAATGACGTCAATACGACTGGCCAGTTCATCACATTTCTCAGTCAGTATTTTTACCTGATCATCGGTTTTAGTGTCAGTGGCATTAATCTGTTTTTGCAATTTACGTGTAGTTTCGTTCAGTTTTTTAACGTCAGCTTTGACGACATCGGAATCCTGTGTTAGTTCTAATAGTTCGAGTCTGTCGGTCACTGTTTGAAAATCTACTATGTGTGTATCTGTTTTTGATTTAAGATCAGAAATTTCGTCACGTAATTCTGTGTTCGACTGTTCGATAGTATTAATCTTGTCCGACACTGTAGCAATATTGTTGTCTACATACGTTTTTGCCTTTGCAAACATTTTACGTTTGTCTTCTTGTCTCTGTGCAGTGATTGTTTCCATGACTTGACGTTTGACTTTATTTTGATCCTGAATAAATTTGCGGAAACGCGTATCACTGTTTTGTATGTGAAGACTAAGACGTTCGTTAATTTGAGAGTTCTGTTGCTCGAATTTCGCGTCTATCTTTTCATCCATTGTGCGCGAAAGTTCTGCTGTCATTGTTTTAAACTCGTCGCGTAATTGTGTAGCTTTTTCAGAGCATTGTTTAGCGACTGTACTAATTTCCGCTCTAAGTGTTTCTGTTGCGGCTGTTTGCATTTCCCTTAATTCTTGCGCAACAGACCTAATTTCTTCGCTACTTTTCTTTGAACAAGCGTCAATTTCCTCTCGTAACTGTTCCTTAGTGTCATGACACTGCGCGGCAACGGCTCTAATTTGTTCACTAAGCTGCCTGGAATTGTTATCTAATTTTTCATTAAGCTGTTTGTTCTGTTCACTAAGTTGTTTGAGATCTTCACTCTGTTGTTTGTTACCCTCACTAAGGTTGTCTTGTTTTTCAATAATTTGGTTAACTCGTTGCAGCAATAGTGCCATAATTTGATCCGAGCCAAAATTAGCATTTCTACTCTAAGTGCTGTTTAGTGGTGTACCTGCAATTGTCGCGCTTTGTGTGACCATTTGGTCATTCTGCAATTTACAAAAAGGATTATCAGTCGGATGTACACTGTCAGACACTATTTCGGAAGTAAATAAATCCGTCGTACTTTGTGTATCCTGTTCATTTTCATTAGACAAATTTGTGTGTTCATCACGTAAATTTAGTAAACCAGTTGTGTTAGGCTGGGCAGCGCTCATTACAATAGAGCGTCCCGCGTCATCGATTGTCGTCAAATCAACAGAGGACATAACCGAGTTCGTTTGTTCATCATTAAGACAAAAGTCATCATTAGTGGTTGGAACGCATTGATTGTCAGTGAACGCAGGATTGTCATCATTACACTGTGTGTCACTAGTACTATTGGTGAAGTTATTTAATTCGCTTTTTTCGTTCATAATACCTCGCGATACACTATTCACAGTCTTTTGCGGCATTTTTACAACAGTCACAATTATTCACAAAAGAAATAAGCACAAATACAAAAGCAACACACAAACACAACAGAGCAACGAATTGCCGATGATCTGAGGAAAGAAAGTCACAAAATTAGTAAAAGCGTTGCGCCAAATCTTAATTGTATCTAAGCAAATAAGAGCAGATATCTGACTGTTTTTCAAAACATTCTCAACGAAATACGATCCTGGACTGGGTGTCGCCAAGTGTAACCTCCCTGCAAGAAATGTACTGACTATGACAATTAAATGTTTGACTCACAATCTGACTCAACGTGCAAGCTCCCACAAAAATAATGAAAGATAATTCAATGACAATGAAATTTCAGCGATAATGATAACTCAATTAAACCGAAATATCGGTCTTTGGCCCTGTGCAAAAAATCAGAATTAATTTCTTACCTCATTGAAACTGTATGTCAAAGTTCTGCTCTTATTGTTGGCCACGGCTTGGAGGAAATGCATTGCAAGTATTATTTTTTTTTTTTTTAATTTAACTGAAACTTTTCTTTAAAGGAAATGAAAGGAAATCGTTCGTTCAATTAAATAGTTCTTTTGTTATAAAAATTGCTTTGAAATCAAAATTATTATTGGGGCAGTTGTTGAAAATTAATTACAATGAATAAACTTTACATTATCTGATGTGCACAATGCAGCTTGGTTACCTTAATTAACAATATACCTCATTCAGCATCTTGACCAGAGAGAGCCATGTCGACGCCTGCGACTGCGTCCCGCTCGCGGCCGTACTCGACTGCTAGTGCTAACAGACTGCCATTCGCAACTGAACTCGACTACTGCTACCGACAGAGTGCAACACACAACTGCACTGGGCTGCTATTACCGACAGACTACCCACAGACTACTGCTCGCAACACTCGCGCGGTCAAGCGCAGACTAGGAATGACAAATAGCTCTCTGGTCAGAGACTCTGCAATGCCTCGCCATCGCCGCCACACAACATACGTGTTTCAAGGATGGTGGATCTTTTATTATATCTCACACTTCGACTCTCACAATCATCATCACGAAACTTTCCTCCAGATCGAGCGGTACAGAAGGAACAAGCATAACCCAGTACCTCTGAAACTACCTTGCTACTCTCCCATGCAAACCACACATACCCAAATTACATGACATACACCACACTACAACATGGAATACAACACAATAAATAGTCACAACACTATCACTTTCAGCTTTCCCACTTCAATTAGTATTTATCCCAGTTTCACACGACACTGCCCCACTTCGTAATTCTTCTTTCCTACTATGAACTCTGGAGATATATGCACGTCTTCCTGTGCTATGCAAACCAAGTGGCGTTGCTGGATAGATGGCTGACTCACCTTGCTTCTCTCTCAGAGTATTATAGTTTGAATCAAGGGTCACACAGAAACATAACATGCAAAGTAATATTAAGAGCATATTCATCACACACGCGAGTCCTCAACTGATACCATGGACGAGTACTTCTCTTTATCCTTTGTCTCATACACAGATTGAGACTCACACAGTACTCACCACGTGGAAGTACTCGTCTCTAATTTCAAGTCCTGCACACGCCATTCCTTAAATATTTCAACTTACAGTACACATGCTAGTAATTCAGCTTAACTTAAGCACACGGAAGTATTTCAACTTATTGCTACACGTGGTTTCATTGTGACCGTTGGTCACTTCCGAAGATTACTACGATCCCATTAATATTACCTGCCTGACATTTAATTCTCCCCACAAAAGTTCCTGAAATAGAGAAATTATTATTTCAAACTACTCTTAAATATTCCACATGCATACCATGTCTCCACTCTTTTGTCTTTACGGAGCACACCTAAGACAGGTCTTAACAGCAGAAGATCCAGCGGCAGAGTGCTGAAACATGGCCGTTCTTCAGGTCATCTTGCACCTCTGTCGAGGTGGGGGAAGACCATGCTACCATATTGGTCAGCCACATTTCAGACGCTCAAAGCTCCGGTAAGTTTCATCTCTTTGGTTCCACGAAAGGTGGCCAAAGGATTGTCTCAAAGATGATCATATGTTCACATTCACTATCTGCAGTTAGCAGACGACCATACATTCATTCATTTCACAGATCTCACCAAACTGGATGTAGGGATTTACTTTGTGGGAGTGCACATGTGATCAATTAAATAAATAAATTGTCATTCTTTCCCACACTGGTATCTGGCTTCGCTGTGTTAATTGAAATTGAGTTATTATTAGAAAAAATATGTTGTTCTGACAAGAATAACGAAGAATGTTGTACCTATTTTCAATGTCGGACGGTACTGTACCCTTTCAATACAAATAGCCTTTTATACAAATCACTAACAAGAAATGACAAATATTTTTCACAGACAGCAAGAGAGGTAAAACCTTTATTCAAAATGTAACCATAACAGCACAGTACATCAAAGTCAGGAAGTGTTTTGTAATAGTACTTGTATGGAGTGTAGCCATGTACAGAAGTGAAACATGGACGATAAATAGTTTAGACAAGAAGAGAGTAGAAGCTTTCGAAATGTGGTGCTACAGAAGAATGCTGAAGGTTAGATGGGTAAATAACGTAACTAATGAGGAGGTATTGAACAGAATTGGGGTGAAGAGGAGTTTGTGGCACAACTTGACAAGAAGAAGGGACCGGTTGGTAGGACATGTTCTGAGGCATCAGAGGACCACAAATTTAGCATTGTAGGGCAGCGTGGAGGGTAAAAATCGTAGAGGAAGACCAAGAGATGAACACACTAAGCAGATTCAGAAGGATGTAGGTTGTAGTGAGTCCTGGGAGATGAAGAAACTTGCACAGGATAGAGTAGCATGGAGAGCTGCATCCAACCAGTCTCAGGACTGAAGACCACAACAACAACAACAGTTGAGTTTAACAAACACAGTGTAGAATCGTGTTGTGAGAAGAGCATCAAGTTACATATTAACACGTTAAGACTGGCCTACGGTTTTCATAAGAACAGTCACATGAATAAAGACACTTTTCTTATTTATTTTCATCAGTCTTCTGACTGGTTTGAATGCGGTACGTCACAAATTCCACTCCTGTGCTAACCTATTCATCGCAGAGTAGCACTTGAAACTTATGTCCTCAATTATTTACTGGATGTATTATAATCTCTGGCTTTCTCTATAGTTTTTGCCCTCTACAGCTCCCTCTACTACCATGGAAGTTATTCCCTCTTGTCTTATCAGATGTCCTATCATCCTGTCCCTTCTCCTTATCAGTGTTTTCCACGTATTCCTTTCCTCTCCGATTATGTGCAGAACCTCCTCATTCCTTACCTTATCAGCTCACACTTATTATCAACGACAAATAGCACGTTCTACTTACAGGAGCACTTTCATAGCGAGACTACTATTCGAAGAAAAGCTGAAGTTGATCACAACTATTAAAAGCATATCATTAAGCTACACCTGTTAATAATATTTTATTAAACCCCGTAAAATATACATAAATTATTTAAATAGTGTCGGTATTTCCGATAAGACAAAATGTGATGTAATTATTTAGACTTACATACAGTACAAAAGCAAAAATACGTAAGATTGTTTCTAGTTATGTTTGGAATGAGACCTGTTCCTTTCTTTGTATCTTCTGTCTGTTCTATGAAAAATTACAGCAAAACACAACATATATATTGACAATTATGTGAAAACTCTAAAGGTGATGTAGTTATATCAATTTATTCCCATTTCTTATGAGTGTTTAATCAGTAAAAAGACAGTTATGTACACGTCCTTTGCGCTCGCCTCCATATTGCTGACCTCAATTGCAGGCTTCAGTGACAGCAATGACAATGCACACAGTATTGCTAGTCTAGTAATGTATGAGTGTGGCAGAATGCTACACTCACTCCACAGATATTTCTGCTCTATGCTTGCATGCCATATTACGTATTGTGTACAGTTTGGTGTTAGTGTTAATGTGAGATACAGTGCCCACTGCTAAAATTTAATGAGTTCTTAACAGAAATAGCAGGAAGCAAAAAATGCACTAGCGAAGTGATTTAGACAATGTAAGTGAGATCCAAATTCTGCAGCTGAGATAGAAAATAATTGCTTGTTTGCTAACTGCAAGTATTCAAGTGAGCTATCATATTACTTTAATTGTAGGTTAGGTGATTTGGTTTACTTGGAAAAGTAACTTAAAAAGCAGAAGGAAGTGCAGAGAAGTGAAAGGGAAACAGAGCATAAACTCCATAAGGAAACTTTTATTCTATGTAATCTCCAGGATCTGGGCCCTACATGTATCCCAGAACAAGAAAACAAATTAAATCAGAAGCATGAAAAACGTAAATGAAGCCACTAGAGCAGTAAAAGCTTAAATAACTACTGTGTAGAAACTCTAGTAAAATATTGACTATGTAAGTCAAACACATATGTAAATGATAATTACAAATGAATGCTTCCTGAATGTACGTGTGGTCACTACTGATGGACTGGAGTTAAATGTAGCGTACTTGTCCAGTGTATCATGTGGGCCAGATGTGCTGCATAATAGTTATGATAAAACACATCTGCCCACCTTTACAAAACGTGCAGTAATTCAATTCCAGAAGACTGCAGTAGCAGAAAGAGGATATCAGGAAAAGAGTAATTAACTCATATTGTATTTATGATAAGAGTAATGTCACATACCAGGTTTAAAAATGTAAGGTGATGCTGGAATCATTAAGAGCACAAATTAAACTGTGGGCAAACCAAATTATTAAATGAGCTTATAATCTAACTACAACATTAAAAACATTTCAACCTGTCACCTGCAAAAATAATGAAAATTTATCAGATTACTAGTGTATCAACAGTTTGTTGCAGTAAGCTATTTTAATAGGTCCTGTCTGTCAAAATGAAGTGCAAACGTAAACAAATACCCTTATTTGCTAGCAAATTATGGTACAACCATAGCATTACAAGCATTAAGAGAAAATGTGTATGACAAGTGACAAAAGAAACAAAGCATGCACACTAGGGAAGTTACGCACAATTTCCTTATATTTATAAGGTTTAAAATCTCTTATGATATCAAAAAGGCAGAGTGAGTCATGAGAACAGAAAGTATTAAACAACTTACTACAGTACATGAGATATACAATATTAACAGTATCTTCATGTGTGTATAGAGGAATTAAATTTTTTTTATGCAAGTACTGTGTCTGTGAACTGACAGACTATGGTCTTATAATTATCTGCTTATAAAGGTTCTAACACAGATGAGACTGGTTCTGATCTGTCTTCCTACCATAGTTGCGCAAGGATGCTCTGTGAGTGTTTTAGGAATTTAGTGTTGAACCTATGGCCTGCAAGGTAGGAAGATACAATCTCGCACATGCAAGAGTTCAGAAGGGTGGAGCAGTAGGGACACTGATGAAATCAGACAATGTTCTCAATGTTGGTTCCATTACACTCCATATAAAGGAAATGTTACCTCTAACAGATAATTAGTATACAGGTTCAGGCATAACTATATGTTAGCAAAAATGAAATTCTTAAATTTTCGTTATTAATGTCTACTCTTACTCTAAGTATGACTTCATGACATAGCAATGTTATCAGAATTATGTACATGATGATAAAATATTGATATTGGGTGTTCACAACTGTGAAGCGAAATTCCTAACTATATAAGGTTCTTCAAGTTAAGACTGTTGATGACCATGTCCGGGGGTGGGGGGCAAAAAATGCAAACCATTTAAATACACTTGGGGCCAGAGATATCAATTACTCTAAAATGCACAAGGAAGATACCCAAATTGAATGGGGGTCGGTAAAGAGCAATCAAACAGAAGTACAGAATTAAAACAATTCAGCAATGCGTGGTATAAAACACTCTACACTGGCTGATCAGTCCCTTTCGTTAGATCGGATATCTCGCGTTTCTGCTTCAATTAAGCCCGACAATCGTGAATATGTTTAACTACAGCTCATGATTGAATGTATAAAAAAATAGGAGAGACGGAGGTGACCGTAGTTCTGAGTGTCAATTGAATATCACTTGCTGGCGTAGCAAGATCGCTGTGATTACCTTGCGTTGATGGCGGCAGTGGTGGCTGTGGGCACGAGCTGTGAATTTGAGAATCTATTCTAAATCTCTCTCGACTGTTAAATACCAGTCTGATACATTTCATATGTCTCTGGTGAAGCCGATATTCCTATTTATTCCCTAGCTAAGTTAATTGGCATGGTACACTTTATTTGGCTGGAGTAGTGCATACGTTGTTGCCCTCAACTCCCTTGCAAGCATTAATTGTCAATGGTCGGTGCGATTCTCCGTACTAGGAGACTTTGCAATATAACTCCCTTCGTGTTAAGACGAGCCTGTGGACAATGACTCTTGCAATCTTCCCAGTGAGGTGTGCTCGACTTGCTCAAACACTCGACGATTTTCGGCGAGAGAAGAAGCCAATTACTCTGTCTGCAATTTGCCTATATCAAAGCTGGTGGTCACGCATTTTCTTACTGGTCAATCAGGGCGTTCGTGCATGTTATAACTCTATCCACTAGAGTTTTTGTAGGCTGTGACAGGTGTCGTTTCTTTCGTAAGGCAGAGTTTATTTTCTGCTAAGTAATACTGAGATAAATAGCTTCTTCTATCATGCGAGTTTTAACGCAGGTGGCTACTGTGAGTCACTAATTTTGAGTTGGATTTCTCTGGACGTTTATCTGCGATCTCCGGCTGTGTTCCTGTAGAAAGACTTTCCAAAGGTCGTTGTTAAAAGCAGGGACAAGGGCTGCTTTTGCCAGAGGCTCACACAGTGGCTGCAGCGTCTCATTGTGTCTGCTAGGTATCCCGTGGCGAGGGCTCCAGCCGCTCGAGACAGCATGCTGTCGTAAAATTTTCCTTTCCCTGAGAACTGCATCTCGTAGCTCGGGTCAGGGAAATTACTCGTATGCAATTATTAGTGTGAGTGTTAGTGGTTTATATCCACGTATTGTTGCTTTGTTTATGCACTGTACTTGGCCTATCAATAAAATTCGTATATTTTCACATAACTATGTCCTGTGACATATCGAGTTAATCAGAATTGTTTCAGGAATTCAATGTACGGTGTGTCATTTGTTTGACACCTTACAATGTGACCCTCTGGAAATATTTCCTTATTTTTTTTTAATATAGAGGATCTAATGAATTAATTGAGAAACACAGGGCTACCTGCGAAACCAGCCAAGTGATCTACAAGCTAAGCTGCAACCATTGTGCTGCATTCTATGTGAGTAAGACAACCAACAAGCTGTCTGTCTGAATGAATGGCCAATGACGAACTATGGCCGAACAACAAGTGAACCAACTGGTTTCTGAGCACAATGCCAAACATGACTTCCTTCAGTTAAGTGACTGCTTCACAGCCTGTGCCACATGGATCCTTCCTGCCAACACCAACTTTTCTGGGAATTGCGCAGGTGGGTACTTTCCCTGCAATATATTCTATGTTCCCATAACCCTCCTGGCCTCAACCTTCGTTAGTCGTTGTCCTCAACCATCCAGCCTCCCTGTTCTCATTGCAGCACTATACAGCCCTCATTCCACTATTGCACTCAATCTTTTTACTTCTCTTCTTTTCCACTAACCCTCCCTCCACACCTCTCCCCTGCCCTCTATCTAACCTCCCAACAGCACATAGCTGCCCTACCCTCTCTCCACCTTGTCCCTGTGTGCTCCCCAGTACCACTGCACTGTCTGCCACCCCTACCCTACTATCCATCCCTCTCCCTGCCCCAGCCTCCTCCTTACCCGCACCCAGTCTCCATTTGCATCATCCACTGCTGCTGTTGCTAGCAGTGTGGCTACAGATGCATGAGACTGGACTCATGTGTGTGTGACTTGCATTTACGTATGAGTGTGTGTGTATGTGTGTGTGTGTGTGTGTGTGTGTGTGTGTGTGTGTGTGTGTGTGTCATATATTTCTGACGAACGCCTTATAGGCCAAAAGCTTTATTTGTGACAGTCTTTTTGCTGTGGCTCTCTGCGACTGAACATTTCTGCTGTATGGTGAGTGGCAACTTTGTTTTTCATAATACTGATACTAAATATGATCCATTTTTCACAGAATGCAAATACTGCCTTGATGTTGCCTTCCCCCATAGAAAAGTGAAAATGACCCTCAAATTTAATTCATGGCTAACAGAGAGAATTAAGAAATCTGCAGGCACTCTTAAAAATCTCAGCAGGTTAACACACCATAATGCAACACTAAAGCCACATTTTAGAAGCAACAGAATAGTTTATAGAAAGGTTACACAGGCAGCAAAAAAGCTGAACACTGGCTTAATTATCAGAAAAAGCAGCAATAAAATCAGCTCCATTTGGAATGACATTAGCTATAACAAATGTAGATCCAAAATGACTAACAAAAATCCTGTTGTAAAAAAGGAAAGAAAAATTGCTGAAGACCCTAAAAATAATGCTAATATATTTAATGACTATGTATTAACATTGCACAAAATCTTAGGGACCAATGACCATGCTGTTTGGTCCCCTCCCCCCTCCCCTCCAAACCAACCAACCAACGAACCAAAATCTTACCAAGAACTTGGGAAACCCGAAAAATTACAAACATAAAAACTCCCAGAAATAAAAGAACAATCTTTTTGTATCATTCAGAAGTAAGACATGTAATTAATAAGCTGAAAAATAAAATATCTTGTAGATGTAATCATAAAAAATAATTCATCAAAATAATAAGTGAACTAACCGATATTATAAATACAGTCTTTAAAACTGGTGAATTCCCTTCTGCACTTAAAGAATCAATAATAAAGTTATTTTATAAAAAGGATTGTACATATAAGGTACAAAATTAACGACCAATGTCACAACAATTTGGTTTTGCTTAAGTTATTGAGAGGATATTGTATGAGAGATTATTGAGTTTCCCGAAAAAATGCAAAATTTTTACCAATGCACAGAATGGTTTCAGGAAAAACGGAGCTACTGATACAACTGTGTATCACTCCCTAGAACAGGTTTTAATCACAGTAAGTAATGATGAATTAAGCTGTGGAATATTTTTAGATCTATCCAAGGCATACGACCTCATTAACCGAGACCCACTGCTAGAGAAGCTGTGTTGCTATGGAATCCATAGAAAAGCATGCAGTTTGTTTAAATTGTATCTGTGTGATATGTGTGAAAGTGTTGAAATAGCTCACAATGGCAGAAAAGGTTATTCAACATACAAGAACATTAACCGTTTTGTACCACAAGGTTCTGTTTTTGGCCCCCTGTTCTCCTTGGTTTTTATTAATGACTTTTCAACTCATCTAATAAGAGCTGAATCAATACTTTTTGCAGATGATACTAGTTTTAAATGACAATCAACGACATGGATGAATTTTAGGTACATAAGAAACAAAGTAAAAAATAACATATGAGTAGAGATAGGAAACTGTATAATAGAAGAAATATTTTTCACAAAATTTTCAGGTTTGTGGTTGAACAACAATTTAAGATGGGAAAACATGTTAAATTATTGAATAAAAAACTTAGTAAATATTATTGTATATCAAACAAACTTAAAGAATAGTGCAGTTTTGAAACAGTATTATGTGCCTACTACTCTTATATACATAGCCTTATAAAGTATGGCATTATATTCTGGGGGAATACAGCATTTACGAAAAATTGTTTTAAGCTCCAGAAGAAAGTCATTAGAATTCCCAAGGGTGTTGTCTGCAGAGAGCCATGTGGATAACTCTTTAAGGAATTAAAAATTTTGATCCTCCCTCGTTTATCCATACATGAATCTATACGTTTTCTTATGTCACATCTGTATTCTCTACTCTGAACAGTGCAGTATGTAACTATGAAACCAGCAACAGGCAAGATTTTCACAGAGACATTCATTCGAAAGCCCTGTACCAAAAAAATAGTGTGATGTACCGTCCAAAAGTAATGTTCAATGCCCTGCCTAAAGAAATCAAAAAACTACAAAACTTAGATAAATTTAAAAAAGAATTAAAGAGATTACTGTGAACTAAAAGTTACTGTAGTGTTGATGAATATCTTTGTCATCAAAAGAGATAGGTCTTATCGTTTGATTTATTCCTATGAATTATTGTTATTTAGACCATATATATAAGGAAGTCAACAAATTTGTGCAAATATGTAAAATGTAATTAAAAATAATATTATTTCCTTTAATTGTTAGAAATACAAATCGCTCTCTCTCTTTTTCTATACGACCAATCATGTACCATGTATATTATAAAATGAATAATAACAGATTGAACTCAATTTTTCACCAGTATGTGTATGATTGCAAAACATTGTGTAAAAACAATTACCTAGAAGGGGAAGGGCTTCAAATCAGGGACAAAGATCTTTCAGTAAGCTGTATTGTATCATGAATAAAACTACTGAACAGAAATTCTCATTCAGAGGTAGGCTGAAGCAGTGGGGCCTACTTTTTTTTAACTTAACTGTACAGACCATTATGAGTAGGAATTTGGGGCACCCAGATTTAAATAGGCTGAGATAATTAGGCTACAATGAAAAATTTTAGACTTGGCTGTGGTTATTGCTACCACATAAACTACAACCTTAAACAAATTGTCACTTGTGACAAGGAAGAATATAAATGCCATAAATGCCATTTGTTTCAGTCACAGACATTTATAACATTAATAACAGCATTCTACACTACATCACATAACGCAAAGATTTTTTAAAAAAATGCCTGTACACGATTTGAACTTTTTTCGCACTTCCTTCCACATCGGACAGCTATCACTTTATCTGCAAGACTACCATCAGACAAGGGGTGTCTCAGTGCTTGTAACAGTGTCAAATTTTTAGGGCTACAAATTGAACGCAACCTAAATTGGAAACCTCACACTCTAGACTTAATGAAGCGACTTAGTTCAGCTACATTTGCAGTTCGTATGATAGCAGAAATAGATGATTTAAAAATAAAGAAATTAGTTTACTCGGCCTACTTCCATTCACTAATCAGTTAGTGAATCATCTTTTGGGGAAACTCCTCTCACAAAGAGAACATTTTCAAAATTCAGAAATGAGTCATTAGAATTATATCTGGTGTCAGTCCTAGATCAACATGCAGAGACCTATTTAAGAAACTTAGTACTCTAACTACTACTTCTCAGTACATATACTCATTTATGTCCTTCGTCATTTCCAACATGTCTCTTTTTAAACAAAATAGTGCAAACCATGATTATAATACCACAACCAAAAACAATCTGTATAAGGACTATAAAAGGTTAACATTAGTACAAAAAGGAGTCAAATACATGGGTACTCATATATTCAATAACTTACCAGAGCATATCAAAGGTCTTGTAAGTGATAAAGATCAGTTTCAGCGTGAATGAAAGAACTCCATGTTGGCCAACTCCTTCTACCCCATCGATGAATATCTTCACAAGGATTATAGCTCATAAACCTGTCTGTATTAGAATTGTACAATATTCATGTATCTGAGTAAAAAAAATTGACTCTTTCCACATCTCAGAAACTCCTTTCCAAGGGATCCATGGAAAACGATAAATGTAATATAACGTTGAATTCATGTCCATTGGGACATTATTATTGTGCATATTGCTTCTCCTGAGGGCTTTCACCACCGTTGTGTCTTTAAGTGACATTTAATGTAACAAGATAATGTGTCTGAGATAAGTCTTCAGTGCCCCATTGTCCTCAAATGGCACACTAGGTGCTAGTAGACGTTGGGGTCTTTGAAGCAGACATCAGTATCAGATAACGAAATCGCAAGAAAATACTTTCGGCTCATAGTGCAATGTTGAAAAACTTATAGAGCTGCACAACAGGTAACGCCCCTTTCCGCTGATCACATACAAATTTTTGGTTTCTAGGAATACATAACTTTATTTATGAAATGCCACATTTGCATACCTCTTAGAGTGTGCAACAGCATACCAATTAAACACAGACCCAATCGAAATCTAAGTGAGTAGTAATTTACTAATTCGTGCCAATAGAGGCATGCTTGTATACAGATACTCAGTTTTATTGAAACAGACTTTCAGCGTAACGATTTCACTTCTTATATTTACAGTGCACAATTTTCGTAGGGTTTCTTTTAGTGTTGTTAAAACAATAGCAAATATGACAGAGAAATTAATCATCGACGATATATGCGAATTCTCCGATGTTATCTATAACAGTCTGACAATGCACATGCAGTTTATTGATTACATGCATGTACAAAACTTGTTCTGAGTTAAGGCTGTCAAACAAGGTTTGGAGAAGAATAAAATGCCACTACCACACGACAGCGAACGGAGAAAATACTTTTCTGAAATTTTGGCACGATGCGCTCTCCCCATACATAATACGAAAGTTTCGAGATGCACCTGGTGCCTTGACGTCTATTAAACCTGAAAAGAAGAAAATGTCGCAGAGGTTAGCTCCTTTTCCACATGAGACTATTTTGGGTTGAGAAGTGGAGGGAATTATGTTCAAAGTTCCATTAGTTTGATAACTTCAGCAGACAGCAAAATTGCGTTTTAAAAAAGTGTAGTAGTGAATGAAATTTCTGCAATTTACACTGTTGGCAGTTCTGTGTAGGTGGCAGTTAGGTGATTTTATTTCGGTGATTACAAAACAAGTTGAATGTATGCACTGGGTAGCTGAGGCAGCTAGTTCATGGCGATTCGGTCAACCAAATAAATGAATGTACTGAACATGCTGCAAACCACTACAAGGAGCCTGTGTGTCAGAATTCTCATCCAGTGTGGCGCAACAGCATTAAGACAGAAAAATGAGTCACAGAGGAGATGGTTTGGTCGTCTGTTGGATTGATGATAGGTTCATATACTTATGGTCTGGGTTCGAATCCAACTTCTGCCAATTATTTTTGGTAGGGAAAGACAGATTCTATTCTCTTCTGGCTACGCCAAGTAAAGAACGTATAATGGCATTGTGGTCTGAAATTCTCATGAAACATGATATTCCTTCTCTGCCAAGTAGACGTTATGTTGAACCGCAACGAAGTCAGGAGTGGCGACATGTAGAAACTCTATCTCCAGTAACCTCTCTTATACTAGTTATTTATTTCTAGTGACGAAACAAACGCTATGTAGGGTCACAGGACACTTATTCCACCTTTTATTTGAGCTTCTGTATGTCGATAAAATTGGTTCTGAACTGGGATTGCAACTCAGACTGCCGTTAACGCGGAAGTTGATCCCTTCGTGACAATACAGCTCGGCTACAATTTGTTGTTTGTTCAAAACTGCAGATTCCTCAACAGCTCCACATATTGCGCATGAATGGGTTCGAGTCCTGGCCCAGCACTGAAGTTTTCATTATATATTGTCAAGCTCTAGCATGAGAACACCTATCTGCTGGTGGATAATAATTTTGATTTTTAATGTATTTTCATTCGTTGTCGAAACTAACGATATCTGACGTTTTTGTCTCCCAGTGAGACACAGAACTATTTGCGAGATCACTGTAAGTTCGAGGATGTTATTCCAAGCTGCTGGTGGAGAACAATTCTGTAGCTGGCGTCTCTTTGTGTGTAGTCAACAACGATATGTGTGGGGTTCGATTCCCAGTCAGCACTGAACTCTTCTTTATATTATTTCTAGTTCAAACATGCTTACATGTCATTGATAGTGTAACAAACCCATATTTAACGTTCGTTTTCTCTAGAATATAACAGCGATATGTGCTGGGTGGGAGTCCTGGGAAGGAAAAAATTAATGTTTCGTCTCGTCATGTCAGTGAAAACATCTAGCTACTGCCGAGAAAATCCGATATGTCACAGTTGATTATGCTTCGATATTAATCCGATTAGGTTCTGGGTTCGAATCGCTGTACATCACAAAGCTTTAACTCACGGCCTTTCAAGTAATTTACTTGTGAAGAAGCAATATTTAACATCTCTCTTAGTTCATTAACAGGGACAAAAGGGACTTCCCGTTCGTTAAAAATGTTTACGTTATGGAATTTAAAGTTGATATTTGCTAACTGATACTGTCTAAAATCGAGGTATATCACTCTCTGTATGCATTGTCAGGAATGATTGTTAGTTTCCATCAGTCACAAAATCTTTGCTTAGTCAGCGTGATCTGGGTTTGAATTCATATGCAGAATGAGACGGTTCATCGTGTCATTTGAAGTTCATACATATTCTCAACTAGCTGCTTATGAATGACTTAAATTTTTAATGTCATTTTGTGTTAAATAATAAGTACGGTATTTTACTTTGAAGAGGAAATCATGAATACGACGATCATACTACGTGCATTACCTGTCTGATTTAATAATGAGAGTGGTAACATTTCAGGTATGTCATTTATTGTAATAAATGTGAGCTTACAAGCCTTAAGGACAGTCTTATCTTTGATAAGGTGTTCCCTGATATTTGCGGTGTCTTGGTATTACTTTACATCTTGAGTTATTGCGATACAGAGCAGTGTTTTCTAGTGGTGACTTGTTGGAACCATTTTCAATAGTCAAACGATTGTACCCAGGAGCGATTAGAGGACAAGCTAGACAGTTGCATTATGCAGGTTGCAAGAGAATCGGGCGAAATGCAATTCAGGTCGTTCAGATAGTTTTGAGCATGACTGTACATGCTTGAGGGGCGACAATTCAGGCTGGTTACGGACCAAAAACGTCTCACATTGCATTCCAACAGAAACCTGACAAAGCCTCAGCACGCCAGTTCCGCCATTTAGATTTCATTGGACAATTCCCAACCACGATTATACATGTCGGCAGTGAGAAGAATGTGCCAGCTGACGCCCTATCGCGCACTCAACACATTACAAGCGCTGTGGTGAAGCCATCGCAGAAGCACAATAGCTTGACACAGAGCCACGAAAGATTTTGGTAGAACACGCTGGTCTACAGCTCTGACGTCTTCCGCTGTCAGCATAAAACACCTGTGTATATTGCATTGTGTCAACTTCAAGAGCGCATCCTTTTGGGACGAAGGGCTTCCACCGGCAAGCCATTGCTTCACTGCCTCAGCTGTCACACCCAGGAGTGTGCAGAACCACTAAGCTGCTCAAACGATCCTTTGTGTAGCCGAGTTTGAATGCGGAATGCACTGCACTGCATGTCAGCGCAATAAAATTTTCGTGAACCGCTCGGCACATTTCTTCCACCCAATCAACGTTCGAGCATACATTTGTGTAGTAGGCCCTCTCCCACCATCTGAAAGTCTGACCTACTCTTTGACCACAATAGATCGGTTCACACATTGGGCTGGGGTTTTTCCCGAGGAACACAGCAAAGACTGTAGCGAAGTGTTGCTTGTCAAAGAAGGACGTGATGCAGTCGTAGTGTTGATTACTCTATGTTTTTACTTTTGGACACTATATGTAACCAGAGATGTATTTTACGCATTGTCGCTATAGTTGCATTTTGTAAATGCTGTTATAAATTTTGTCACATACCCAACGAGACAAATAAATCCGACGACCGTTGGAGGAGTGCCCTGAGGTCGCAAAATCACGTCAACCTGCTCGTGCCGTGTGTTGCCAGCACTGTGCCTTGTGACGTGGGATGTCCCGTCTGGGTGCACGTCAACGTTAGCTGCCTCGTGCGGTGTGCCGACGGCTTTGCAAACAACACTTAGAGAACTATATGTTGACGCTTTCTCTCTTCTGACGCCACTCTCTGAAACCAAGTATCTCATGTCATTTTTCCAATTGATGTGTTTAATAAAAAGTAATCTCATGTATATATTTGCTAGAGAAATAGCGAATATTTTATGGAGACCAAATAAATAAATTAAATATGAGCACCATCTTTGGTTTTCACAAGGATAGAAACTTTGATTTATATCTGCCGCTGCATAATGAGTTTCTTTGGTTAATAGTTCTTTGGTGGAAGTGGTTGGTTGCGTCGGGAGTGAACAAAGTTTTCTTCCTTTCTTCAACGAATATGGCGGATCAAGTAAGTATATTATGTTTAATTTATCGTGTGCTTAATATTAAATTTGGTATTGGCTTTGGTTTTATGAACTTGTTTGAGCATTCTCCCTGCAGGATTGAGGTTTTTATGCAGTTTCGATAGTGTGCCGTTCTTGGTTCCTGAGCACGTGGCGTTAGCAATAGACGGGTTGCCGCGTATATTATACAGATTTAGGGTGATTGAGTTTCACGGACTTGTTATCTCCAATATTTACACTCTGTCACATAGTGTCTTGCGGATTGTTGATCTAGGGGAAAAATTGTTATACAGTAGTGAAGCTTCATTACTGAAACTTAGCATTTGTTCTTCCAGGAAGTGTTTGGTCGTGTTAAAGTTTATGGATAAGGGTACTAGCGAAACCGTAGTAATATTTATATGCATCGCAATTCTTAAGTTTGATTCGCTAGTGTGTCATGTGGAATACAAATTCTGTGACTTAATGTGGGTACGATCACTTCCACTCATTAGTAAACTTTCGATTGTTGCTAGATTTGCAGCTTTTGAGTTATATGATGATATTGACGACGGTCTTCTGAAAATTCGTGAAGAAACTAAGTCAATCTGATAATTCAGCTGCTGTAACCACACGTGAATTGTTGTGCAAGCTGGTTCAGTATGGGTCGGAATTGTGGGGAAAGTAATGGACAGACAGATAAGTTTTTTGCCGCTTACAACAAAATCCAAAGAATGTAGTGTATTGCAAGGTTTGAAGCAACGCATAATTTGCAAAATAACTTATTTGAAGGTAACTTTTTTTTTAAAGTAAATTTTCGAGGAATTGAACACATCTTGATGGGATCATTATGCAGCCACGTTAGTTTAGTACCTTATGTGAACTGGAATTGGCTTTGGTTTTATGTTTGTAGAGTATTGACATGCTAAAATTGTAGTTGCTCGATTGAGGAAAGGTAGCTTGTCACTTCACTGTCAGCTACTTAACACTATGAAGGTAGTAAATCGTAAAGCGATAAGTGTCCCTCATTCATGCTTGTTTACACATGGTTTACATTTGTGTTTCTTAATGGGATTTTGACACCATGAAGATGTCCATACCACATATGGGAGCCTCTGGTCCCTCAAGTGATCACAGGTAGATTTTTAATGTACTTGTGGAAACCAGGTTTTGACTTACTGTTGCTAACATTTTTACAGTGAACATGAGTAATAACTTGGAATGTTATTAGCTTATGCAATGCCGATTTACATGCAGTCTTGAGAACACGGGTGCAGAGGAGATTTGTTGTGTCTGCTATATTCATCTTTTCAGGCTCTCTGAGTATCCTTAACACACGAAATTTGTGTACAGTGGATAAGGTAGGCCAGAAAATTCAGGACTGTCTTCTCCATGCTCAAAAGCTGGGGAAGGATCTTTCTCCTGGGTACATGTTATGGAAAATGAAACAGCAGATGTAGCAGCCAAGTCAAGGAGGCATGTAGTGATAATCAGATGCTATCTTGACATTATTGAGGTGCAGAGCTTTGCATAGATAGGAAGCAAAAGGTTTGTGTGAGCAGTTGCTAGACAACAGACTGTACTGTGCGTGCACAGCTATGACGACGTAGGCAGACCGTGCTTGCTCTGCTCATACACTTTTCGTCGCATTTTTGTGTGGAATTTCATGCGTGGTGGAGCATCCGCAAATCTGGGTCTAGTGTAGCAGGGGATACAACTCGTTGGCTTTGGACAGTGTCACAAGTCGCCAGAGAGCAGTTCACCATTTTCGCTTTTGCTGTTATGTTTGTTTCGTTTTTATACTGATTGCTTAATAAAGTGGATCTGTTTATTCTATCTCGTGAGATTTTTTTTTTTAAAAGCCAAAAAACACTTATCAGCTACTGAAGGGAGCTACAACACTAAGAAGAATCGCTTCTCGTTTGGCGACTTGTGACGTCATTGTCCAAAGCCGACGGGTTGTATCCCCTGCTACACTAGTCCCGCAAATCTTAAGTTTGATTCGCTAGTGTGTCATGTGGAATACAAATTCTGTGACTTACCATGGTTATGATCACTTTCACTCATTGGCAAACTTTCAATTGTTGCTAAATTTGCAGCTTTTCAGTTACATGATGATATTGACGACGGTCTTCTGAGAATTCATGGAGATACTAAGTCAGTCTGATAATTCAGCTGCTGTAACCACATGTGAATTGTTGTGCAAGCTGGTTCGGTATCTACCGGAATTGTGGGGAAAGTAATGTACAGACAGATAAGTTTATTGCTGCTTACTGCAAGGTTTGAAGCAACACACAATTTGCAAAATAACTTATTTGAAAGTAACTTTTCAAGCAATTTAACACATCTTGATGGGATCATTATGCAGCCACGTTAGTTCAGTACATTATGTGAACTGGAATTGGCTTTGGTTTTATGTTTGTAGAGTACTGACATGCTAAAATTTTAGTTGCTCGATTGAGGAAAGATAGCTTGTCACTTCACTGTCCGCTACTTAACATTATGAAGGTAGTAAATCGTAAAGCGATAAGTGTCCCTCATTCATGCTTCTTTACACACGGTTTACATTTCTTGTTTTTCTTAGTGGGATTTTGACACCGTGAAGATGTCCATACCACATATGGGAGCGTCTGTGGTCCCTCAAGTGATCACAGGTAGCAGCCCTGAGACATATTGTTGAGAGGACCTAGGGAGTTGTGCCCAGAGCAGTTGTTTTATCAATTCTGCCCAGATGGGGAATGCAAATAAGGAAGCAGTACTAGGCGTATTATTGATTTCAAAACTCTACTCCACAACTCAAAGTACCATGGCATTTTGCTGTGTGGTGACTTTGACAGATTTTTTTCTTTTTCTTTATGTAAATTTGTACTCTGCAATATTGTTATGTAGTGTTCTGATCAGGTTTACGTTTACACAGCACTGCAAAAAGCTAGTAAGATGTAATAACAAATTTAATGCAAAAAAAGTTTTTTGTGTAGCTTACACCAGAATAAAGGACAATAAATTTTATGGCTATTTCAAAATGTGTAAAAAATTAACAAGGTTGTCTGGGAGGCAAAGAAACTGTACAACTGACAGTTTATATTCTACTCTAGGAATATATATAAACCCATGTGGGGAGTTCAAAAGATAAAACACGGTATGCTGCCAGTCCACAATTTAGCATAGAACGGCATTCTATAAATTTAAAATGTAAACACAAATTAAGAAATAACTTCAAGCCTAGAGGAAGTACTAAACAAGTCCCTTGTGGTCGAAAAGCATTGTTCCATAGAAGGCAGATTTGTAAAATTCTGCTACAGTTGTCAATATATCTGAAACAAAATATTTAGTTGATAACTACTGACCAAATTTGCCTACCTAGTCAGCTTCAAGTTAATGTTTATGTATGTTCCTACATATATAGCATTAAGAGATCTTACAGTGTCATAAAAGGAACAGGACAACAGAGACTACTCCAGCAGCATCGGAATTTCATAAACCATACTAAAACATTTCATTCCACTCTAATTGCACATTTCTATGTCCAGATGCATTCTGAATTACCTGATATTCAGCTTTCCTATGTGGTTTTTGTGATACCAATATATTTTTTTATGTCCATATTGCATTCTCATGTTTGGTTCTTTATTACAGTATGTCATTCGTCCCAGATAATGAAAATTTGCACTTGAAATTGAACAAAGTTGAAATTAGCCAATAGTGCGGAATGAAACCCTTTGTTTTAAATAAACTAACTGCTGCACGGGAAAAAATAATAGAATCAAATTTCTATATGAAATTGACAGAAATACCTTCATTAAGGTATTAATGGTTGATTGCAATAACATGGAAATAATATAAAATCAGAAAATTGGAACTACTTGTTTTGGTCTTTCATGATTATGAGGATGTATATTGAGTCGCTTGATGGCTCCTGGCCACAGAAATGTTTTCTCATTTGATATGGGAGTTGTAAACGAAGACAGAACAGCAGTATGACGGAACATATACACGGGTCATATGGAGAATGACCCCCCCCCCCCCCCACTATAACTCGGCTTGCTCTGCGCATGCGTGAATCTGGCAGCCTGGGTGCACCGGAAAAATTTTCCTGGGTAGAATCTGGGTACTAGCTGCTATTGCTCATACGGCACACCTCAAGTAGCCAGAATTGGGAGAAGGCACTGCTCATACCCGAATTCAGCTATTCGCATGAGCTCGCTGGCAACTGCTCAAACAAACCTAAGCAAGTAAGCTGTTTATAGTAAAGGCAGCGATCAGCTATGGCATACATCCTTCCAGTAATGCAGTTGGGCTCTCTTTTCGCTCATTTTTGTGTAGGATACAGCTGTATGATGCATAACTTCGTGCTGCTGTGGGAGGACTCTCAAGTGTGTAGTGCTTGTGGTCCACAGATCACAGTGCATATATTTGCATTTTCTTTGTTCAAATAAGAGGGCAGAAGCTAAGTTACCTATGGATTTATCCTCTGTTTTAACCGACCATGCCATGAATGTGGTAAGTGTTATAATAGGGCTGCCACAATTCTTCCTGCTTCTCCCCTTTCTACTGCTCCCTCAGCTTGCAGTTAGTGCTGCCATCACTTCTTGCAACTAGTCTACCAGCTGTCGTCGAGAGGCAGGGAGGTGTGACGAGTGGTTTGTTTGGATCTTATTCTCAGAGGCTGTTGACGCAGCTGCCGGAGATGGTCATGTGTGCATTAGGTGTGTGGATGTGTGTGCACTCTCGTTTTCTGACAAAGGATATGGCCAAAAATTTGTTTGGGAAAGTGTGATTGTCTTTTCTGCAAATGTGTGTCTGCAGCTCAGCTGTTGTCTTTACGGTGAGTTGCTACTTATCCGCAGTAGTGATGTTTCACGGTTATCTGTTGTGTGGAGAGATCATCGCGGTCTCATTTCATCAACATGGTGTCTCTGGCATGTGAATAGCTGATGACATGAGTGGACTTCTGTGAAGGGCGAAAATTGCAGGCCATTTCTGTGGGTATCTCGAACGGATCAGTGCTGCCAACTTGAAACCCATTGTTTCCCACTAATGTGCAGGCCCTGTCTGTAGGATCTAGTGACACTGCTCTGCCCACAGGCCAAGTCTGTCTGTGTGTGGTGTAATGTGGATTTTCTTGGATTATCCATGCACCCAGGACTGTGGTGCTCCTTGGTGGGCCAGAGGCCACGGGCAATGGATTTTAGGAATGGCGGCTGTCTCACCGCAAGTACACTGTACAGTGTGGCGTCTTATTAACATATTATTTATTCTAGTGCATTTTGGAACTTCTAAAGTAGTATTAGAAAGTGTGGCCGATAAGATGAAAATTGTGGCAGTTTGTGCGCTATGTACTCACGTATTTCTTGAAAGTAAAACCATACAATGCCTGTAAAATAATAAGACATAAACAGTGGCTAATAACTGACAGTAGCGAACATAATAGAATCTACATTTTATTGGCCGTCACTTATAGTGTTGGTTTACACAACTCTTCCCTGTCTTACACACTTCCTTCAAGAGGCCTACTCCGCAGCTCGCGGTTGTGTTCTCGCTTCCCGAGTACGGAGTCTCGGGTTCAATTCGCAGTGGGGTCAGGGATTTTCACATGCCTCGAGGTGACAGGGTGTTTGTGTTACCCTCATCATTTCATCATCATTCATGAAAGTGGCGAGTTTGGAATGAGCAAAAGTTGGGAATTTGTGCGGACGCTGAAAACCACGCAGTTGAGTGTCCCACAAACCAAAACATCATCAAGAGGCTTACTTTTTTCTGAGGTTATTTCTAAAATAATTGCAGGTATTTTAAATCTGTCTTGCAACTCCAATGAAATGCGTATTTTTGTCACCAAATATGTTAGGTTTTATTGAAATTAAACATCATCAGTGGTCTTAATGAAACATACATACCATTTGGCTTGTTTTCTCCACCTAAAAACAATTCATTACAAAAGATGTGTGAGTTCTTGCGATTTTTGCTGACATGTTTAGGTATACAGAAGTCCTTGCATTTTTTGTCAACTTCGTCTTTGCTTACTCTTGATATCTAAAAATTGTTTCAAAATTGGGCAGTATCACTTTAGGAAACTTGTGGCAACCCTATTTAAGGTTCTGTGAAATGTCAGTTTTATTCCGTGGGAAATTGTCTTACTTGTGTTGCGGTGAAGTTTTAGAACACCTGACCATTTTAATGCTATCTTGAAAGGGTGTGACATAGTTTCTACAACACATGCCCATGCATACTTTCATGCAGAATGTTCAGAAAACGCATATCATTTTAATAAATGTTAAATGTCAGGAACTTACTTAGAGTTCAGTTGGTGTTCATAGCAATGGAGGAGTCTGGTGCATGGTAAGTTTCCAGTGAATCAAAACTAGTTTCTCTTCTGAAGAACTGTAGTTATTTACCGTGAGATCATTTCCGTTTCATCACATGACTCTTGCATTTAAAATGGTTTCTAATGTACCCTACTAGTTGTGGATATTTTTTATATGTGAAAACTAATATGAACTGTTTAATTTTGCAGAGTGAGCGCTCGTTTCAAAAACAGCCAACAATATTTCTTAACCGTAAAAAAGGCTTAGGTGCCAAGAAACGGAAGTCTCTCCGTTACACTCGTAACATTGGTTTGGGTTTTAAAACACCAAGAGAGGTATGTGATTCTTTGTTATTGTGTATTAATGTTTTCTTTTTTTTTTTTTTTTGTGATGTAACAGACAGAGAAGGCATTCCAAAAGCAGCCGCACCTCAACCTTAACCGGAAAACTGGGTCAAAGAAGAAAGTTCTTAGGCGCCATCGTAATATTGGTCTTGGTTTCAAGACCCCGCGAGAGGTTTGTTAGTGGAATCCTAGCAGAGCATGGGGTTACTTGGGACAGTAAAAGGGTCAGCTTTGGTGTTGGTTATACAGTGATTAAGAAGTTAAGGTGTATCTGGGTCTGTAATTTCTTGTGAATTGTCACCAGGAATTTCATGTGAAAGTCCTTGTGCTGTGCTCGTCATTTGGAAGTGGAAAATAATTTGTTGATTTTACGTACTTGATGAACCAGAAAGATATTGTGGGAGCTCTACTTAGAAGAACTGGCTTGGCCACACTTGATAAAATGTGATTCTGGTGTTGGATTGTAGTTCTCATTTGTCTTGCATGCATTATTTATATTTTTCATGTTGTTTTGGAGAAGTTTGTATTGATATGTATTTTGTGGTGTGGAATGTGCATGGGACGTCTGTATATTGCATGACTAAGTATGCTGTTGGCTGTTGAATTTTACATATTGTCTTACGGAATGTAAATTCCATTGAACTTCTTTCTAAAAAAAAATATTCAACAAATCTGTGGATGCTGTCGAGGTGCTATTTTAGGACATAAGGATACACTACCAGTTGCAGTATTTTAATAAAACAATGGATACAGTTAATTTAATAAAATGTCATTAGGTGTGTGTTGGATTGTAGTCTGTTGAATAGTTCCGTGTGATGTATTTGTGTCTCCTAAATGGTCATCAAACAGCTGCAAATGCTTGTACTTGAGTGGCAAACATTTAATCTGCCATTATCACCCATTTGCTTTCTCATGACATCAAAATAGCAGAGTTGAACTACTCACTGAAATGCAATAGGTATAAAATATGCACCACAACAAGAATTGTCATATCACATTAGTTAGCTTTACCTTTCTCTACGGAACTTGATTGAAAGATGTCCACATACGGCATTTGTTGACATTATAGAGCAGTTGTTGACATCTCCATGTCAAATTGGACACAGCCAGTTGGATGGGCTGACCAGTGAATAGCTGATGATATTTATGCTGCTGACATACGAAGGAATCAAATTTGAAGCTGGCGTTGCATTAACATTCTAATCGGACTGCATATTGATGTTTCTGTTAAGTATACCACGTATCTGCATCTTTTCTGTGGAAATGTTCTTAATGATCTCATATCAGAGGCAGAATTCTGGTTGAGGTGTGACATTGATACATGGTTAGATTGGAAATGTCATTTCATTTTTCCATTATTTCCTGTTTGTATCGGGAATCTTTAAGAATACATATATTAAACATCAGTAATGCCAACAGATGTCAAAAGCTGGGAGAGACGACTGTTAAATAATTCATTACTCATTTGTATTTGCCTCTGCAAATGAATAGTTCCCAAAATTCCTTTATGCACTCTTAGCAAGTAGTATGTTAAGGTTGTTATGTTAAATTATTTTTCTCACAATTGAAATGAAATCTTCATGCCATTTGCTATAAAAAAATCTTTCCTGGCATGACTTCCCATGATTATCCAGGACATTGTTATTGCCATATGCTTCATGGTATTTACAGTCCCATGTCAAGTTTACAACCAACAGGTATCCAGATCATCTTTTAAATCAACCCATTCTTGAAGCTTTGCGACAGCCTAATGTCACCACCCAACCCAACCACGACTGTGGCCTACATAGATCAGTGAGCACAACCTACGTTCCAATAAATAATAAAGAAACAATATTGTAGCTGTTCTTTCTGTAAATGTTCTTTCTCATGCACACACAATTTCATGTGCCACACTGTCATGTTCAACCCACTGTTGAGGTACATTCCGAAAACCTCTTGTAACATTAGTGCAAGATTACTAATTATCTAAAAATGGGAGCTCCTCATACAAACATTTTATTACTAGGTATATTAGTTCTATTTATTTATATTACAAGAATTGCATCAAATGAAATATTTCAACCTAAATCAATTACCATATTTCCTGTGTGTAAATCTTACCCAATAGACTGTGAGTAATCTTTTTCTTCTTGAGTAACATTAAATTAGTTATGTCAGTGGTTATCTTGTAATATCAGAAGTATTTATTAGTGGTTAAACTGTGTGTGTGTGTGTGTGTGTGTATGTGTGTATGTGTGTGTGTGTGTGTGTGTGTGTGTGTGTGAGAGAGAGAGAGAGAGAGAGAGAGAGAGAGAGAGAGAGAGAGAGAGAGAGGGGGGGGGGGAGGGGGGGGGATGTGGAAGTATTTGGTTTAATAAGAATGTTAACTTTGTAGGAAGAGAGATCTGGCAGTGACTTGTGGCATAGCTGTTAATTTGATGTTGATAAAAACACTACTAGGAGTTTGCCGTTAGCTTATGTCTTGCAGTGTACTTTTATAGGGTGAGGAAAACTGTTGAAACAAAGGCCATTAATAACTTTTCTTGTGTAGAGTTTGGTATTTGATGATAGTTGTGAGCATGAACAGTGATTAGTAAAAAATCTTTGCGACATGTGCGGTACTCTTTTAAATTTATTCAGTCTCCCATTCTCTACTTGGAAATCTCTAACAAATGTTACACATAATTTGAACTCCATACTGAAGTACCCTATTGTCACACTAGTAAAGTAGAAGTGCCTAGTATTACATTTCTCCCTCTTTGTGCTGCTGTTATTAATATTACAGATATAAGTTACTGTGAGTTGTACAGTTGTGTGATCTTGGTCATGAATGAACCTCACAACATAAATATGATAAATTTAAAACTTGATGTAGGCTATATATGGTATAACAATGGTATGGGAACCAGGGTGTGTGCCGTTTCCATAGCGGTGCAGTTTAGTGATAGGCATAAAAAGAAGGGAAAGATTGGATTGGAGGACACTTACTAAAAGGTAAGGAAGTGGAGGCATTTAAAAGGAAAACCTAAGTAGATTTAGACTGAACTATATTGAGCAACAGTCCCATAAAACTTTCCCCTCCCCCAGCTGGCAGAGATGTTTCTTTTGCAACTACTTAATGGAAACTCTCACTGTGCCAAGTGAGTCAATGCAACAAAAAATTGAGTATATTTTGCATTTGTTGTGTATGGCTTTGCATTGATTCTCAATCACAGTGAAAAGGGGAACATGCCACTACCCCAAGCAGTGCTGTTTTGGACTGTGTGTACTATACTGTGTATTGTATGATACACATGGAAACCAGCAGAAAAAGTCTTCATTGGAGCACAAAAAATGTGAATACGCTCTTGTTTAACACTATTGTTTACCTTGTTTCCTCTGATGCAGCAGGATGTCACCCATGTGAAAAGAAATGTATTGGTCTGCAAAAGTTTGATAGTTTTTTGTGAAATTGAAATGTTGCAAAACTAATTTTGCAACAAATTTCTCCATTTTGTGACACATTTATATATGTTTTCATTTGACACTACATTTTTACATGTATGTTGTGTGTACCAGTAGGGTAGAGTCCACACAGGATATGGTGGCCGATGCTCAGGACCAATTGCTGTCCAAAGCACTGGGCGAGTTAATTTGTTCATTTATAGGGAGAGGCCCACAGTGTTTGCCACCTTTTCGAACGGTTGGTGATGACAGAATCGAGGTGCATACGCTGCAATCTTTCTCAAATGATTTTACAAAAGTGTGTAATAGTCATATCTTGCACTGTGAGATAGTGACATTAAGATGACGTTTCTTCTGTTGGGTGTACAAATGGCCTCTAGCTCTGTTACCAATAGAATCCGAAGTATGAGCCCCAGAAAAATACCATTTTTATGCGCAATATTTTGGAACATATTTGTCAAATACTGTTGCACGCATACCGATTGAGATGTGTACCTTTTACTGAGTCACAAAGTTCTAAACATTTCCATAAATGAATAAACTGACTAATCAGTAAAAACAGACTTACAGGAAATGGGATGTCAGGGGAGTGAAAGTTCAAGTTTGTCCTGGGTACCAGCTACCCAAGTTACACTGCTGAGCTTATAGAATCTTCTATAAATTATATGTTCTTAATTTTCCATTCCAATAATGGAAGCAATCTGAAGAATGCTAAGATTTGTGCTGTTTTGTGCAAAGTGTCTTAGTAACCTTTCCTGTTTCATTACATATGAAGAATAACCCAGTAGCTTAAATTGCTGTTTCTAATTTTTTTGTGAGCATTTATGTTAACATGGAAATATGTTGCTGAAGAAAACTGCGATAAGTGTTTTGAAATAGTATTTTTTCTCAAGTGTTTTTCTGGGTTCTGTGGGGAAATGACTGGTTCAAGAATGTCTAATTTGAGTTGTTACCTGAAATAGGTGTAACATAAGCATATGAGTCAACATTTATTGATGAAAAGGTTGCCATGCCACCAGTGACCTTTAGGCCTGACTGCAGTGCCAATTTTCACTGTCCTGAAAAGAATCTCGCACACTACTGTAGAGAGATATTTGCATATTGTATCCTGATGTTTAGTAGTCTCCTACTTTTGTTACCCTGAATTTGTGATTGATTCATCTGGCTTAATGTTCGAAGTAATGAGATTTTTGACGATACATGGGTGCGTATTACAGTTGTATCTTTAGTCAGAATCTGTCACATCGAAGTATTCTGTGTGTTTGGTTGCATTAGGCTATGTGTTTATATTAGAACTTGCTCTATAGCCCTCATTGTTGACAGCAAAAGTCAATGTACAAGCAGTTACTTTTCTGTGCAGATGTAAAACTTTCATGTGACTGTAGATATGTACATGTACATCCATACTCCGCAAGCCACCTGACGGTGTCTGGCGGAGGGTACCCTGAGTACCTCTATCGGTTCTCCCTTCTCTATGAGGGTTGAATGAAAAGTAATGCTTCCACCTTCATTAATTTGGTTTGGATGGGAATATTTTGATAAATCAAATGTAGAAATAATACTTAGAATATGATCTTTAATTACCAATATTCACTTTTCCATATAATCACCAGCCAATTCGATACATTTTTGCGAACAATCAAGGTTTATAATTTCCAAGGAAATTCGCTAAAATTGATTTTAATGCCATCCATGCATTTCTTTCAGTATCATTAAGTTAGTTTTGGAGGGGGGTGTCAGCAATTACCTTCCTTATTTGTGGACTTCCGAACACACCACTTTTTCGTAACTCAACTTTGGAAATATGTTGCACAGGTACTGAAAAGCATGTGTTGTCATCTAATGCCTTTATGAAATTCATGAGCCCACCTTGATGCGAGGTGGTAGCATGATTTATTTTGTCACGGCCAATAAATGGCGCACACAGAACATATTTATTTCCTAGCTGCATTGTTTCTGATTTGCCAGTATTTCTTTATGTAGTGGTGCTTTCTACCTTGTTGTCCTGCACACAGATAAAATAGCAGTACTTATGGTAATGTGTCTGCATTCCGATGAGCGGTGATAACTTTTTAATCACCACAGATATGCCTTTTGAACTCATGATCCAGTATTTTTTCAAGAAGTACTGACATTGTTCTGTATCTCTCTTTCAGGTGGGCAGATCCAACCTGTATTGATGCATATTTGTTTCCATTGTGTGCTAATGCTGCTTTCAAACTTGTTTTAGGCAAGTCAGTGAAAAATTGCCATGCTTTAATGTTGTTCCACCCCAAGGCTTGACATGACATTGAATGTTCATATAGTAGCAGATAGCCTCACCCATTGCGTAGCTGTACCCAGTGCAAACAAATTAAATTCTTTAATGCATCAACTGAGCAGTTCAGCTTGAACTTTTGTTAGTGCCAGGTCCGATATAAGGTCATTGGGGTCGGCATTGTTTATTAAATGAATACCTTGTCCAGATTGGTAGTCAGGATCTGATGTGTTACTGGAAGAGGAAAGCAAACCATGTTCCTGTGTTTCATCATCAGCTTTATATTCTGTATGTGCTGTTGGTATTGGCAAGTCATGTGGACTTGGTTTACAAACTGAGGCAATGTCTGGATGCTTTACAGGTGTGAGTTTTGTTATAGGAATATCTGATGACATATGCTAAACAGAAGTCTGTCTATAGTATGTTGTTAAACTTGTGCCATTTCATAGGAATTCTGAATGTCTGATAATGTTAGTCTCTGCCTTCCATATCTAACTGCACAAGTTGCATGTGGATAAATTGTAATGCCCACAGTTTAGCAGCAAAATCGACATTTGAATTGCAGTACAGTTCACATGCTTTCTTCCCCCTATGGGCCCACTGTCCTTTTGTGGGTACTTGTGGCATGTGCACAGGGCCCCAACCTATTGTAACCTTTCTTCTATCCCAGGCTGCATTCTCTTCCTCTAACTCCTGCCGTCCCACCACCATCACAACCACCAGTGTTTCCCTTTGATGACCCAGCTGCTTCCCTTGGGGTTTGATCTCCCTTTCTAAATTGTTTCTGGGAAAAAAGAACTACTCTGAGGTGTGGGTTTCTCTCCCCCTCCTCCCCTTCCCCCTTTCTTCCCCATTTAGCCCCGCCACTCGCTAGGTCACCAGCGTATCTAGCCAGTTGACATGGTGGAGCTGTTGTGTACCCATCTGCCTGAGGCCCCTGACAACATGGGAATCATGCTTGTGGTATCTGAGCTCTCACTGCCTCACATATGCCTAGGACTGCTTGCTCATCTTTTTGGAGCATTGGTACTCACAACAATGACTGAAGTGTGCTAAGCTCCTTACTTCTGGTTGCTCTTCTGCAGCTGGATCTTCAGGCAGGAATGTTCTCTCTTACTTTTGCTTCCTTAGCCTTCTGTTTGGAGTGAAACACTTTCCCCATTGCTTGATTTGTTCCAGGACAGATGGGGAGACCAAACCACTGCTTTTCTGTAGAACATATCAAAGATAAGCTTGGCGAAGTTAACACAATTGAGTATGGTGGGATCTGGTTCACTACTGAAATAACCCCTTAATCCAGTCAGTCGGCTTCCCTTTGTCCTTGCTAAAACTTAGAGACATCCTGATGGGCATGAGTCCTCACCAGTCCATAAATATGATCCAGGGCATCATTTTCCACAGGGACCTTCACCTTTAATCTGATAAACTCTGGACTAACATGGAATTGCACAGCGTTCATTTCATCCAGGGTGTCCATAGAGGTGCTAAGGGCAGTTGCATTGATGGGGGTGCTTTTATCCTGGCTTTTGAGGGGGTCCCTTCTGGAAAAGTCTGTTATAGTTTAGCATTGTGATGTGATGACCAAATATCTCTTTTTCTAATATGCTGTTTGTGGTGTCTTTTGTTTGGTCACATCTTTGCAGTGTGAAGCAAATCCTATTTACAGGGACTGTGGCAGTCCTCTCCGTGTGATGACCCCAGTTGTTTTTGTGCCCTAAATCAAAGAAAAACCAAACGAAACATCTCCATGTGGGGAGTCCTTGCACCCCACAACCCAAGTGCGTGAACTGTTTCAGCCCACATTCTCGTTGCTTGCCGGATCTATAAAAAGGAAAGGAAATTGATGAATTCTAAGCTCTCAAGTGTTTCTCCTACTCTGAGGCCCAACAGAAATTCGACCACCTTCATCTGGTATCTCTGTCAGTCTTGGCTTCTATTGCATTCTTTGCTCCTTCCTCCTTTTTTACTTTCCTTCCCTTTCCTCCTCCCGGGTGGTTCTGTTCCCTCCCTTCATAGAGCCACAACTTTTCCTTAGCCGGAAAGAAACACTCTTCTCTGGCACCTGCTGGAGAAGGGGCTCCTTCTAGGAGCCCTCCTCCTCGGTGTCTCCCAGAGAAGCAGCCTGTACTTAGACTTGGTTCCAGGGCCAACACTCTGTGGACCTAAGGCCACTTGGTCTCTTCAGATCCTGAAATTTGTGCGACTTGTCTTCCTGACCACGCCTCCCATCACTGTTCGAAGGAGAAGAAAATGCATACATCTCGGAATGAGGCACTCCCTCTCCGACGTCCCAGGGGGTGTCGCCCCCTCTATGTCAATCAGGGTCCAGTCTTAACATTTATAGGAGTCTCTCTGTCCATACCAGTGATGGACACTGATGTGACACAATGACCTATTCTTAGCTGTTCTGTGTACTACAATTGTTCATTATAACTGTGATGGTTATTATTGCCACCTTTCAAAATTGCACTCTTCATTCTCTCTGCTCTTTAGCTTGTGTCAGATTGCAGGAATTTTGTTTTGTGTACACTCATTCGCCAACTCTTCATCGCTTCCAAGCTTTGTGCCGGAACTGGATAGGTCCTATGTGAGCCTCCAGTGGTGTCTGTGTTTTGGTCCACACAGACATAGTTAGTTCTTGGGTTTCTCTTCATACTGTGCTGGAAGTTGGTCATTCAGATCCATTTAAACTGTTACAATATGCATTCTTTACCTCCTTCCCTGCCTGGCCTTCTACCCTTCTACCTTCTTAGACAGCTCCTTTCCCTTCTCCTTGGGGACTTTAATGTTCATAACCCTCTTTGGGATGGTACTGCGACCATTGCCCGCAGCCGGATTGTTGAAGACCTGTTGGCAGGACTAGATCTCTGCCTCCTCGACACTGGAGCCTCCTCACACTTAGTGTGGCACACGGCACTTTTTTGGTCAATGATCTTTCCATCTGTAGCCCTGGAGTCCTTGCCTCTGTTCAGTGGGCTGTTCATGATGTTTTGTGTGACAGTGATCACTTTCCAATCGTCTTAACTTTTCTCCAGCATTCCTCACCTGGAGGCCCTCTCAGGTGGGTCTTAATAATGCAGATTGGTATGCCTTTTCCTTGGCAGCCATCCCAACCTCTCCATCACATGATGGCATTGATGAGTCCATACAGAGTTTGACACATGCGATTATTTCGGCAGCTCCGTCTGTGATTCCTTCATCTTCGGGTTCTCCCCGTCGGAAGACTGTCCCTTGGTAGACCATTGAAATAGCTATGGCTGTTAAAGACAACTGTTGTGCCACCAACACTGCAAATGGCATCCATCTCTCGACCACCTTTTGGCCTTTAGATGGCTTTGTGCCCAGGCCTGTTATAACAACACTTTGCTGTCTGCACGTCTCGTCCAAATTTATTCGCTTGGCGCCAGCAGCGCTAAGTCAGATTACTTGGCTTGTCGCTGGGCGTTGTCACCTATCTGTTGATGACAAGCTTCAAACACATAGACTTTGCGTGCTTTAATTTTCCGGAAATACTCTGTTTTGCCATATCATTCCGCAAAATCTAATTTTCTTTTCAAGTATCTACTCTGAAAGTTCTACAATGTTATAATAAATATCCATGCAGAGGTTATGCCACTTTCCATCAGAAAGTGTCAGTCGTTCCGTCACTGTTTTTGCTAAAGGCTGTCCAGCGCCGGAATATATCTTGAATGAGGAAATGTATCCCGTACTCAAATCACACAGCTTCCGAATGAGTATGCTGTATTTTGCAATTTTCGACGAATTGTGAACTTTAAAATTTAACCGTCCACACTGCGGTACATTCCTTCATCAGTTGAGATGTTTTGGCTTGGATTAAACGTTTCTTTAAACTTTTTCGAAAAAGAATCAATTACGAATTGCACACTGACAAACCGGTCAGCACTATCCAGTTTATTGTTGCTGTTGGAAAAATGTAAAAACGATAATATTTGTCTGAATCCATTGCAGGACATCTTTTTATGAAATATCGGTTTGTCTGTCAATGGATTCGGTGACCAATAATCATTGATTCTTGCTTTTCTTACAATTCCCATAAGGATAGCAAGCCCAAACCATTTTCTAAGGTTGGGTCCCGTAACATTGACAGATTTGGCATTTTTGAAATCCAGTTTCCTTTTATTGCAATTTTGGCTGTAGTACTTTTTGGTTTTGTTGCTAATATATTCAAATGGGTCGTTCCCAATATATATTTGTACGATATCCTCGACGCTGTGAATCTTTGGGAAATATGTTTGGACCTGGGGATCCTTCAAATTTGTTATTGGTCCTCGGTAATTCGAAGTGTGACCACTGTGCACTGTCTTCTTCGTATGATTCAGCCGAATCAGTTGGCAATCGTAGGATTCGCCGAATTCTTCTTCAACATATTTCACCATCTTCCTATGATACTGCTTGACTTTCATTTTTTCGATATCCAACGTCTTCTTCCCAATTGGCCAAGTTGTCCGGAACGTCAGACAAGACGTCCTCGCATTCATTGTAAATAATCCTATTGTCTCTCTTGTCTGCCATGATGAAAGGGCACAAGTACTTATAAAAACAAAACACTTGTTGACGCGTGTAACTTGTTGTTAACTAAACAAAACACCAACAGAATGCAAAAGATATTAACATGCTGTCACCGGCCACTGCGCGATACTGTGCTCACGACACCGCTATGGTGTCGCCGGCCACTGAGCAATACTATGCAGACGCACCACTGTGGTGTCGCCAGCCGTTGACTGCTATTTCGCTCATGACACTTCCACCTCAAATCCTGTGTAATTTCAGTGGCACCCTCTCCCCTATTTCGTGGTTATACAAAACATGCTGCCCTTCCCTGGTTAGCCTTCCCCACAAAATTTTTGCTGAGTGTTCCGATTTAAGTTGTTTGTAATTGTAATTCCTAGATATTTAGTTGAATTTACAGCCTTTAGATTTGATTGATTTATTGTGTAATTGAAGTTTAATGGATTCCTTTTAGCACTTATGTAGATGACCGCACACTTTTTGTTGTTTAGGGTCAATTGGCAACTTTTACACCGTACAGATATCTTTTCTAAATTGTTTTGCAGTTTATTCTGATCTTCTGATGAGTTTACTAATCGATAAACAGCAGCATTGTGTGCGAACAACCTAAGATGGCTGCTCAGATTGTCTCCTAAATCGTTTATGTACGTAAGGAACAGCAAAGGGCTGTAACACTACTTTGGGGAGTGCCAGAAATCTCTTCTATTTTACTAGATGACTTTCCGTGAATTATTATGAATTGTGACCCCTCAGACAGGAATCATTAATCCAGTCACATAACTGAGATGATACTCCATAAGCATGCAATTACACTACAAGCCACTTGTATGGTACAATGTCAAAAGCCTTCCGGAAATCTAGAAGTACAGAATCAATTTGAAATCCCTGGTCAATAGTATTAAACACTTGGTGTGAGTAAAGAGCTAGTTGCATTTCACAAGAACAATGTTTTTTGACTTTATGTGGACTGTGTGTCAATAGCCGCTTTCTTCGAGGTAATGCATAATGTTCGAACACAATGTATGTTCCAAAATGGTGCTGCATATCGACATTAATGATACGGGCCTGTAATTTAGTGGGTTACTCCTACTACAGTGCGTTTAAAATTAGTTGAGACTTCTGACAGTTCAGTGCAGAGTGAGTGAAGGGAAGCGTAGTTGCCAGTGTGTTCAAGGTGCATTGGCAGGTGACCACAGTAAAATGGCAGGTTTGCTTGACTGCATGCTAAGATCTTTCTCAAACGCTTTTCAGAGAAACCAGTCAGTAATACTCTCATTCTCGCACATCTTGAAGTTTAATAGTAGTAAGCTTCATGATGAAAAGCCTATCATTTCGTTAATAGCCACAGTTATTGTGATATTTCATTAGTAGGTAACTACTGCTAGAAATTCTTAGTTTGCACTGAAAAAGAGATATTGTGTTTGGTGAGTTATGTTACATGTTGCTGTGTATTAAATGAAGATAACATATTGAATCATTCTTTAAACTTGGAGCGATACTGCTGTTGGTTTCCAATTTCGAGAAAATGGAATGTATGTAAAGCACTCAGTCACGAACTCATGGTCAGTGGGAAAAAAACAAACTAGAATGAAATATTCATAAATTCCTCTTGTATCCCATAAGGGGTCTGAGATATTGAAACAAGATTTTGCCAAATGATAGCACGCAGACAAGAGCATTTTGCCATATGATTAATATGCAAAACTTCTATATCTGCTAAGATACTCAAGTTACTGCAGATTTTTTGAATGAAATAATGTAATTATTGAGGGAAGTTGATAGCTGGTGAAACGAGAACTTCTGTGGGTTTTGTAACAATACAAGTGAAGAAGTCACACATTTATTTTTTACTCGGAATGGGCCATTTCACAAACTATTGACCTGACGCACTCAGTTCCTAGTTTAAAAATGCACCATTTCATGATTTTGTTGCAAATTCAACTGCATTCGAGTGTTAGTGAGATGAATTTTTCTGAACTCTGCTGTGTTTCAACAAGAGAAGCCCATTTCAACATGGCAAGACTCTCTACAGTCCTCCATGAATCAGTGTCTCCTCAGCGAAATTCTTGGTATGGCCAACAACTAAAAACCAGTCCTGTAGTGTAAAATTTGCAGTGGCTTTTGTCAGCATTCCAACCTCAGTGAGCGTCAACCTCTTGCTGTTTTTTGACATTACTTTTCACCTAAGCCCATATATTCTCAGTCAGATTTAAATGAGTGTGACACGGAGGAAGCTTGCTGAAACTATGCCCTTTACCATTAGTCTGTTCGTTGACCTGATAGCGTTAACTTTTGGCGTGTACAGTAGTAAAAGTTTCATTAACTTCACCTTATACATGCTGTGTTCAACTTTATCTCGTGGACATTTCTTTGTGTCCAGAGCAAAATAACTTTCCTCTACTGCATTGTTGGAGCTTTGTGCATCGCAAGAGTGGTATGGTGTTTCGTCCATTACTATTGTCGAACTCCAAGGAATGTTTTGCAGCAGAACGTTATCTTCCCAGCCAGTGAACGTATCCTCGGATGACACTTTCACTAAAATCGTGTATCCAAATGCACTGCACTGTTGTTATTAATGCAATGCTTACGCAAAACACTTGTTCACAATACCTGATGACTACGAACACTCTAACGCCAGTAAATATGACTTTTAAGGAGAGCTGATGAACATTAATTCATCTAATGCATGACATCATGTGGTGTTGTTTATTCATGGTGTGGCAACTGGGGCACTTAGTTAGGACAGCTGGCAGCCTGGTAGGGAAAGCCGGCTCACCGTTGGTGTTGCCCGGGCAATGGCGTCATGTCCCCCTCCGTCAGCCAAGCATCAAAAGTTGCAACTAATTTTAAATGCACAATATCTTTCTTGAATATTGGTGTGACCTTGACTTTTCAGTTTTTGGGTATGTATCTTTTGTCCAGTGAAACATTACATGGGTGGGGCCTCTGTGCTTTGCTCCTGATTTTTTTTTATTCATAACTTTCATTGACGTTGCACTTTCTAGGCACAGGTTAATGCCTCCCTTAGCATCTCCTATCTACAGGAGAATGGGATTCTGCAGGGTTAATGTTTTGAGCATGCTTTTCTTTTTAGTAGCTATCAATGGTTTGTTGGTGGCTGTGTGGCCTACTGTGTCCCTCTCTTTCTAAGCTGATGATTTTTGCTCTCTTTCTGTTCGTCCGTAGTGTACGTTGCGGAATGCAGAGTACAGGGAGCAATACACTGAGTGCAATCTTCGGCTCTCACTCACGGCTTCCATTTGTTGGCTGCCAAGATGTGTTATGCATGTCTGTCATTGCTGTACAGTCCATCCCCATCCAGATCTGTACTGTGGTGGGCATTTCCTCAATGTGATGAAGTCCATCATTCTTTGGGACAGGTCTTTGATGCCCAGTTAATATAGTTGTCCCATTTTTGTCAACTTAAGTGGATATGTTGGTTGTACCTCGCTGCTCTTCAGTGCCTCAGCAGCACCAACTGGGGGTGTCAGCTGTGCTCCACTCTGATACAACTCTACACGGCATTTGTCCAGTTCATCTAAATTACAGCAGTCTCACGTATGACTCACATCGTCTTTGGTGTTACAGATGCTGGACCTCATACACTAGTATGACTGGAAACTGGTGCCTTTCAGACTAGCCAAGTGATCAGCCTCCTAGTGGAGGCAGGAGTTTCACAATCTACATTTATGTAGATACTCAGTAAGCCACCTTACAGCCTGTGGTGGAGGGTAGGTACCCTATACCACTATAGTCATTTTCTTTCCTGTTTCTCTTGCAAATAGAGCAAGGGGAAAACAACTGATATATGCCTCTGTGTGCACCACAATTTCTCGTGTCCTGTCTTCGTGGTCCTTACACACATTCTATGGTTGTGGCAGTAGAATCAGGGTGTATACAACCCGGGACAACTCGGAGATCTGGGAAAGACCCGGGAATTTTTTCATCCGAGAGAAAACCGTGAAAAACTCGGAAATTTTTTAGAATTCAGGGAATTTTTCATTGTTTTTGTTTTCAGTTAAATTTTTGTAATTTTGACTGGCTAGAATCGATACTCTAACAAAGGATATTAATGTATCCTGCTACTGTAGAATAATACTGCAGCAATAAAACATGAACGAGAGAAAAACGAAAAGAAAACTTAAATTGCAAAGGAAAAGCGCCATATACAGCAACAAAACACAGTGCTCATACAAGCGTCTGCCAACAGCAAAATGTGTCAACTGCTTTAGGAAGACTATGCAATGTTCCATAACAACAAATTGCCTTGGATGAGCGTGACGTCACAACTGTTTACATTAGATTCGCTTTAGCAGTTAAGAGCGGGATCATGCGCATGCGCAGTTGAGTAGTACCTTCTCCCGCTTCTGGCTACAGAAATGTTGCTGTTGGCTGCGTGAGCAGTTGCAGCAAGCAGCTAGATGCTAACGGGAAAAATTTTACTGGAGCGCCCAAGCTGCCAGATTCTTTCATTGCAGCAGGCCCAGATCAAGGAGGGGGGTGGGGGGCAAATTCATACTCTTGAGAGAAAAAAACCTTGTTTCACAAAGCGACTAGCATCTAGCGTACGTTAGCTGCCCTGCAGTGGACTCGGAAAATCTTCCTGACATTCTGCGCTTGGTGTTAGTGGATGGTGCTTCAGTGGTGGATCTGGTTTTACAGTTTATTCATGAAAGGGGTTCTTACCATTCTCTCTAAGGGAGGTCCCCTTAGAGATGCCCTGTTGCTTTCTCTTTCCCGAATGGGCACCAGCTGTCTGAGCTGGGTGGTCTGCCTCTGATCTCGCCCTACCCCTCTTTTGTTCTTCTTCCACCTTCTTGTGTCTTCTGTTTGATGTGGTGTTCTTCCTCTGTTTCCCTGTGCTTTTCCTGCCATCTTTTTTTCGCAAGTCGTTCCTGGTTTTTGTTGACTGGTGCCTGTGGTAAGTGGTGGGTGTCCCTCCGTACCACTTTGATTTTGGAGGTCTCCGGCTGCTTCCTGGACAGCTGGAATGAGCACCTCAGCCCCCACTGTTTCCTACCTCTTTTTCTTCTTCCTCAGTCCTTTCTGTAGGCTTCAGCCTTTGGTCAACGTTGGGGTTTTCTTTTCTTGGGTTTCATAAACTAGGCCCTACTTTGGTGTGTAATTTTGATTTGCCTGTTCCTGGTAGGAGGGAGTGATGACCTCACAGTTTGGTCCCTTTGATCATTAGACCAACCATGCAGTCATTTGCTTTCTTCAGAAACAGTGTAAGTCTTCCAACGTGATTTGTCTATCAGATAGCTGCACACACAACAAAACAGATTTGGTGAATTATGGAAACTCTGAATGCCATATCACCTTAAATTGAAAATTACTTATTACCTTATCCTAAATTTAACTGTTTTTACAGAAAATGAAAATATTGTATGTTGTTGCATGAAAAATTACTAGAAACATTTGGGTAAAAAGATAGTGTTTCCTGAAAATTAATTTTTGGGGCATTTTCAAAAGCTCATGTGATGAGCAAAATGGTTCTCATAGTTGGCAGTATAAATGACATTAGAAAAAGAAAAGTCAATACCTATTATTAGTTTTACTTGAAGAAATATTAATTGTTCTACAAAATCGTTGAGGTTCTGCTTCCAGTACTTGTATTCCATCCAGCACTGTCTGGTATCATCGGTCTGAAATATCACGATAAATAGTAATGGTAGTTGTTAAAAATGTAAAGTGGCAGAATACGAATGGAACAGGAATCATAAATGTTTTTGTGGTGTAGTATTGACTAAGTATTGTAACCTTTATTTTTTCTTTATTATTGCCCAAAGCAGGATCATTTTTCTACACATATTGTTAAAAGTTCCTGAACATAATTTATCCAAGCATTCACATTACTAAATCACAGGAAGTATAATTGGTCAAAAGATGCACATGGAAAGCAGATGCACATTAATACTTCAGGTAAAATGAATTTACATCAGTTTTGGCCAATACTCGAACCTGATGTGAAGTATTTATGCACCTCCCGCCCCCTCCGTCATGAACCATGGACCTTGCCATTGGTAGGGAAGCTTGCGTGTCTCAGCGATAGAGATAGCTGTGTAGGTGCAACTACAATGGAGAGGTATCTGTTGAGAGGCCAGACAAATGTATGGTTCCAGAAGAGGGCAGCAGCCTTTTCAGTAGCTGCAGAGGCAACAGTTTCGATAACTGGCCGATCTGGCCTTGTAACATTAACCAAATCGGCCTTGCTGTGCTGGTACTGCAGACGGTTGAAAGCGAGAGGAAACAGCCGTAATTTTTCCTGAGGGTACGCATCTCTACTGTATGGTTAAATGATGGTGTCTTGGGTAAAATATTCTGGAAGTGAAACAGTCCTTACTTGGATCTCCAGGTGGGGACTATTCAGGGCGATGTCATTCTCAGGAGAAAGAAAACTGGTGTTCTACAGATCAGAGCAATGAATGTCAGATCCCTTAATCGGACAGGTAGGTTAGAAAATTTGAAAAGGGAAATGAAAAGGTTAAAATTAAATATAATGGGAATTAGTGAAGTTCAGTGGCAGGAGGAACAGGACTTCTGGTCAGGTGAATACATGTTTATAAATACAAAATCAAATAGGGGTAATGCAGGAGTAGTTTTAATAATGAATTAAGAATAGGAGCTACTACGAACAGCATAATGACAGCATTTATCGTAGCCCATAGAGACAAGACCACACCTACCACTGTAAGTTTATATGCCAACTAGTTCTGCAGGTGAAGAGATTGAAGAAATGTATGATGAGATAAAAGAAATTTTTCAGATAGTTAAGGGGGATGAAAATTTTAAGTCATGGGGGACTGTAATTTGATAGTAGGCAAAGGAAAAGTAGGTGAATATGGACTGGGGGTAAGAAATGAAAGAGGAAGCCGTTTGGAGAATTTTCCACAGAGTATAACTTAATCATAGCGAACACTTGGTTTAAGAACTGTGAAAAGAAGGCTGTATACAAGGAAGAGGCCTCGAGACACTGGAAGATTTCAAAAAGATTATATAATGGTAAGACAGATATATTTAGGAACCAGGTTTTAATTGTAAGACATTCCCAAGGGGCAACTGCAGATTCTGACCACAATTTATTGGTTATGAATTGTAGATTAAAATTGAAGAAAGTGCAAAAAGGTAAGAATTCAAGGAGATGGGACCTGGATAAACTGAAAGAACCAGAGGTTGTAGTGAGTTTCAGGGAAAGCATTAGGGAACAATTGACAAATACAGGGGAAAGCAATACAGTAGAACAAAAATGGGTAGCTTTGATAGATGAAATAGTAAAGGCAGCAGAGGATCAAGTAGGTTAAAAGACGAGGGCTAGTGGAAATTCTTGGGTAACAGAAGAGATACTGAATTTAATTGATGAAAGGAGAAAATACAAAAATGCAGTAATCAAGGCAGGTGAAAAGGAATACAAATGTCTCGGAAATGAGTGACAGGAAGTGCAAAATGGCTAAGCAAGGATTGCTAGAGGACAAGTGTAAGGATGTCGAGGTATATCTCACTAGGGGTAAGATAGATACTGCCTACAGGAAAATTAAAGAGACCTTTGCAGAAAAGAGAATCACCTGTATGAATATCAAGAATGCAGATTGAAAACCAGTCCTAAGTAAAGGAGGGAAAGCAGAAAGGTGTAAGGAGTATATAGCGGGTCTATATAAGGGCAATGTAATTAAGGACAAAATTGTGGAAATAGAAGAGGATGTAGATGAAGCTGAAATGGGAGACGATACTGTGTGAAGAATTTGAGAGAGCACTGAAAGACCTAAGCCGAAACAAGGCCCCGGGAGTAGACAACATTGCATGAGAACTACTGATAGCCTTGGGAGAGCCAGCCTTGACAAAACTCTACCATCTGGTGAGGAAGATGCACGAGACAGCCGAAATATCCTCAGACTTCAAGAATAATAAAATTCCAATCCCAAAGAAAGCAGGTGTTGACAGGTGTGAAAATTATGGAACTATCAGTTTAATGAGTCGTGGTTGCAAAATACTAGCATGAATTCTTTACAGACGAATGGAAAAATGGGTAGAAGTTTCCAGAATCTGATTTTTACTCTGCAGCGGAGTGTGCGCTGATATGAAACTTCCTGGCAGATTAAAACTGTGTGCCCGACCGAGACTCGAACTTGGGACCTTTGCCTTTCGTGGGCAAGTGCTCTACCATCTGAGCTACCGAAGCACGACTCACGCCCGGTCCTCACAGCTTTACTTCTGCCAGTACCTCGTTTCCTACCTTCCAAACTTTACAGAAGCTCTCCTGCGAACGTTGCAGAACTAGCACTCCCGGAGAGCTTCTGTAAAGTTTGGAAGGTAGGAGACGAGATACTAGCAGAATTAAGGCCATGAGGACCGGGCGTGAGTCGTGCTTCGGTAGCTCAGATGGTAGAGCACTTGCCCACGAAAGGCAAAGGTCCCGAGTTCGAGTCTCGGTTGGGCACACAGTTTTAATCTGCCAGGAAGTTTCAAACTGGTAGAAGCTGACCATGGTAAAGATCAGTTTGGATTCTGTAGAAATGTTGGAACATGTGAGGCAATAATGACCCTACGACTTATCTTAGAAGCTAGATTAAGGAAAGGCAAACCTATGTTTCTAGCATTTGTAGTCTTAGAGAAAGCTTTTGACAATGGTGACTGGAATACTCTTTCAAATTCTGTAGGTGGCAGGGATTAAATACAGGGAGCAAAACACTGTTTACAATTTGTACAGAAACCAGATGGCAGTTATAAGAGTCGAGGGACATGAAAGGGAAGCAGTGGTTGGGAAGGGAGTAAGACAGGGTTGTAGCCTCTCCCCGATGTTGTTCAATCTGTATATTGAGCAAGCAGTAAAGAAAACAAAAGAAAAATCCGGAGTAGGTATTAAAATCCATGGAGAAGAAATAAAAACTTTGAGGTTTGCAGATGACATTGTAATTATGCCAAACAGCGAAGGACCTGGAGGAGCAGTTGAATGGAATGGACAGTGTCTTGAAAGGAGGATACAAGATGAACATCAACAAAAGCAAAACAAGGGTAATGGAATGTAGTCGAATTAAGTCGGATGATGCTGAGGGAATTAGATTAGTAAATGAGACACTTAAAAAGTAGTAAAGGAGTTTTGCTATTTGGGGAGCAAAATAACTGATGATGGTTGAAGTAGAGAGGATATAAAATGTAGACTGGCAATGGCAAGGAAAGTGTTCTTAAAGAAGAGAAATTTGTTAACATCAGGTATAGATTTGTCAGGAAGTCTTTCCTGAATGTATTTGTATGGAGTGTAGCCGTGTATGGAGTGTAGCCAGATATGGAAGTGAAACATGGGCGATAAATAGTTTGGACAATCAGAGAATAGAAGCTTTCGACATGTGGTGCTACAGAAGAATGCCAAAGATTAGATGGGTAGATCAACTAACTAATGAGGTGGTACTGAATAGAATTAGGGAGAAGAGGACTTTGTGGCGCACCCTAACTAAAAGAAGGGATCGGTTGGTAGGACATGTTCGGAAGCATCATGGGATCACCATTTTAGTATTGGAGGGAAGCATGGAGGGTAAAAATCGTAGATGGAGGCCAAGAGATAAATGCAGTAAGCAGATTCTGAAGGATGTAGGTTGCTGTAGGTACTGGGAGATGAAGAGGCTTGCACAGGGTAGGGTAGCATAGAGAGTGGCATCAAACCAGTTTCTGGACTGAAGACCACAACCACTTATGGATGAGGTTATAAAAGAGAGCTTAAAAATACTACTGTCAAACATTCCCAAATCACCGTTTTAACAAGTGATTATTGTGTATGAAACCTGAAAATATTTGTAGTTACGTTCTTTAATCCTTCGAGTGACTGCTCCAGATGAGTTAACATATCATGCTCCGTTGTTCCTCAGGTGCCAAGGATGTATTTAAATGTGGTTCCTGGTTTTTGTTTAAGCGCTGTTGTGTGTACGTGTCATGTTCTGATTGACCTCTCCCTGCTGTGGACAAGTTATTGCCATATTTCAACATGTAAAAACTTCTAGTATTTATTGTACAATATATGTGGCTTTTCGTGTGCTATCATTTGCAAAAATTTCATTTCCCATATCTTGAACTGTTTATAAAATATTATGATTGTTATAACATTATTCCCAATGTGCAAGGAAGGAAATGGGTGCCTTGCAGCGGGAACTTGAGAGCAAAATGAGATATCATTCGCAGACAGTTTCAAATAATGTTTCAATATCTTGTCCACATTTCATACATAGAAATGTACAAACCAGAGTTGACCATAAGCAAAATTTAAGCAATGTGTATTTACATCTGCAAACCCTTTAAAATGTTGTGCAGTCTTGTACTAAATTTGATGCAGCACAGTAAATATGACGAATAAGCAAAAGAAACTCAGTCCTTTATCAAGCGAAGATATCAGACTCTTAAGATGGCAAAAATAATTTTTTTTTCTGCGAATAGTTTTCTCAAAATAAGTATTTCATACTAGCTGGAAGGTGATCTCTTAGCAGTGGTAGCATATCTGGTGAGCAGTACAGAGGCAACAAAGCCATGTCCAGCACGGAATGTAGAGAGCATGTCTGTTGCAGAAAAGGGCTAATCTAACTGGGGATAACTTTTTGTTGTTTATACAGGATAGTTCATTGTGCTCTAAGAAAGCTGAAAATAACTCGTATGTGTGTTACCAGAAAATTTTCCTTATCCTGAGGGACTCCAAAACAAAATATCATCTAGTACTAAGAGAATTGCTCTTTCTAATGAAACAACAATAAAGAAAATGGTGATGGTATTTAGCAGTCATAAAGAGGTTTATGTATTTGATGAGAGGGGTTATAAATTTGGTCAAAATTGTCAGATCTTGCAGCTCTTCAATGACAGCAACCTACAACACTGAATCTAGAGTTCAAATTTTGTGCAGCTTAGTTTGTAATCTATAGAGGATCTCTGTGCAAAGTTTCATTCACATTGGTGAGGTGAGTGTGATTTCTAAAAGTTACTCTATGTAGTCACGCTTTGGCTAATGTATCAGTCTGTTTTTTTTTTGCAGATGTTGATAAGCTGTGACCATTTGGGCTTTTGCCACTTGCACACTATTTTTAACATTATGGTGCTGATACAGTAAAAAGTAACAGGTTTGTTTTGCAACTGGAAACTAAACCATATGAGAGTCCATCCTATTTGGGTAGCTTAAACAATTCAGCAAAGATTGAGGTGTTGGAAAACAGTGGTCTGCTGGTTGCATGCAGTTAGTCCTAAGCTTAACAATATTAAGATAAGAACATATACTAAGTTGCTGAGGCATTTGGGAAAAAATTGCATCTGCAGTGCATTCATACAGAAACTTGTACTTTCTCCACAGGCAATTGAGGGTACGTACATAGACAAGAAGTGCCCATTTACTGGAAATGTGTCCATCAGAGGGCGTATTTTAACTGGTGTTGTGCAGAAGATGAAAATGCAACGTACTATTGTTATCAGGCGGGACTACCTGCACTACATTCGTAAATATAATAGGTTTGAGAAACGCCACAGGAATATGTCTGTCCACTTATCACCTTGCTTCAGGTAATTGAAGTATATTTGTCTGTTAATAGTACCTTAAAGCTATGATGATAACATTGACGGTCTTCTGAAAAACTGATTAAAATTTCTTCATCTGAGAAATATCTTTTAACATATTAACTTCTTGTTAGTTTACATCGTACTACATTAGGATTTTTTCTTTACAGGGATGTGGAGATTGGCGATGTGGTAACTGTTGGTGAATGCAGACCTCTTAGTAAAACTGTTCGCTTCAATGTTCTAAAAGTGTCGAAAGGAACAAGTGCAAAGAAGAGTTTCAAGAAATTCTAACTGTATGGATTCCAATCAAAATAAAAACATATAAATTAGGATGTTTCTTATTTTAATTTCTACATGAAAACCAACTATGTAAATCTGTATTGAAATATAATTCCTTGTTACTTGTGGCGCCATTCAGAAATAAAACGGACCCCATTTCTTAAGGAGTAGTAGTTGAATGGACTGATGATATGTCTTAGTGATTCCTTTAATGAAAGAATTGACAGGATAGAATGAAATGCAAATGAATAATCTTTATTATGATTTCAGGAGTAGCCCAAATTCTTTGAAGTTCTGTATTGTCAAATTAAAAAAAGGTTGGTTCTGAAGTAAAAGATCAGATATGTCTGATTTTAATATCTAGTAATCTGTTGTGTGGTAAGTATTAATCTCATACTTGCCATCTTATAGAGAGAGATGGAAGATGGAAATGCCATGTGGCTAGTGCCTCCTGTTGGGTAGACAGTTTGCTTGGTGTAAGTCTCTCAAGTTGACGCCACTTCGGCGATTTGCATGTCGATGGGGATGAAATGATAAGGACAACACAACACCCAGTCCCTTAGTGGAGAAAATCTCTGACCCAGCCAGGAATTGATCTGGGCTGTTACGTATGACATTCCGTCGCACTGACCACTTAGCTACCATGTACGGACATTAAGAGATGTAAGATTTACTATTGTATTTTGCCTTGTCTTAATTTAATGGAACAGTGGAATAGGTTAGGAAGAAGATTATCCACATTAAGAACACCTATGCAATGGAAAGTTGAAATATTATGTATTTGCTTGAAGAATAATTACGGAAAACAATAACTATTGGATACTGTGAGGAAGTCATCACCATAGCCAGATCAAAATACAAGGTGATTGACGTAGTAATTTACATCAGAGCTACTGTAGCCACAACCAACTTGAGAATGAGCTTGGGTGCGCCTTCTGTTTTATTTGCCATTGTATTGATTTGCAGAGGACAGTTCTGACTGCTAACATACCTGTTGACTCATGTTTGCTGTTCACTTTGTTTCTTTGTGCTGGTTCCTTTTTATAATATTCAAAATAATGTAAGCAGATAATAGTGGAAGTTGGCAGAAAAGTGAGAAAGGTATTAGGATCCTGCAACGTGAACTCAATGCTGCAGGTTAACTGGGTAATGTATGAAGGATGTTGATACTGAGTGGCACAGCTGACAGGGCTGCAGCTATATTTGGCATGTGGGTAACAGCAAACTGACATCCTTTTCTGTGTGTACCACTTCATTTTTTTTAGTATGGATATAGCAATAATAAATACCGAAGTTGGAAAGCATGATTACAAGCATATACATTCCTATCTTTCGAGGAGCATATATGCAACAGAAAAGTTTATTATGCCACTGCTTTATCTTTACACCAGCATGATGATTTATCCAGTAACAAAATACATTAAGACTGGCCATGGTCGTAGGATATTGATGTCTTACAATACTGTCAATATGTTGTGTATTTCTATATTAATTTGCATTGAGATATGAGTTTCACACCGAACAAATTTTCTGGTAATTTTTTTTGTTCTCATTGCTAGTTTTCTAACCTGAAAATGTGGTTACATGTGGATGAGCAAGGAAATGCTTGAGATGTCCATAATACTTGTTTACCGTTTGAACACTTTTGATGTTTCCAATTTATAAATATATCTTCTGCTTGTTAGGCATGCATTATGCTGTTTTGCTATTGTCATAGTTTGGCCGATTTGGCAGTTGGATCCACATGAACAAAGTTTTATTCCTTCCCCTTCCCACTCCTTATCCTTTGCAAAGGTGTTTCATACCCCCATTTACCCACATTTTTTCCTTTGGCAAGCTCATCTTCATTAAGTTTCTTAATGTTAACTCTATATACAGCCAACAGGAACAGTGCTCCACAATAGTAACATTCCAAATATAGAGCTTTATCGTGTTTATTATTACAGGGACCTTCGTTGTCTTCAGTTGTTTGTTTCGAAATTCTTTCAATTTGTGATGATAAAATTTAGTACATTTTTGAAAAAAATTTTTTCATAGTACACTTATGCAAGCAGTGTTACTTGGAAGTTGTATCTTCAGTTTGAAGTTCAGTATATAGTAGGTGTTAGTCAGCAGATCATCTCGTGTTTTATTTTCAGTTTACTGCTTTTGTAAAGTTTCGTTATTCTTTTCTTGGAATGTCTACCAGAAAACCTTCCCTTCTCAAACTTATAATCTGTTCTTTAGATTTCTTCTTTTTAGTGCAATTTTCTTCATATTTGATGATTCTCATCAAGTTACTTTATAATTCTTCTGTCAGAGGTTTACGAAAGGGGTGGATTTCGCAAAAGTCACCAAGAACTGCAGATCAAGGGAGAGTTAACAGACTGGATGAAAAGGAAAAACTGACTGGGAACTGCAGCAGACGAGATTTGAAAACCTTTCCTTATCATCCCATCCGGTAAGTCTCTTCTGACCTGCGGTTCTGGGTCCCCTGATCTATGGTTCTGGGTGACTTTTCCAAAATCTGCCCTTTCTCATAAACCTCTCCAGCCCTTTTCCTTTGCCACTCTTCCTTCCCTTTCAGTCCTTACGCTGCTGGAAGTAGGAGCCACTAGCACCGAAAGCTTGAATAAGTATAATCTTCTTTTACATGTGTGTTCTCCTGCCACCATTTGGTCAATGGATTAATCTATCCAATTACATTACATTTTCATTTCTACATTTTTGTATTATTAAATAGATTCTCTGTACCTCTAATACTTTACCTACTGGATCAAATTGGACATTTGTGCAAAGCAGGAACCAGATTGTTCAGAATTGTTAGTAAACTTGTGCAACCCATGACCCAGTTAATCTTATGTGCCATCTGAATTGTACATTTAGCTGCTTTACTCATCTGAAACAGTTGCCAATTTTTTTATATTTGGTTACATGTGCTAAAATGTACAAACTGGGCGTTCATTTCAATTGAAAACGAAACAATTGTGGCTACTAGACTGTTACGGCAACTTCTGAATTTGATGACTAGTTGTCAGTTCCTTTTCTAAGAACACTTTCCATTACTGAGTGATGCATATGTAAAAACCCATAATGGGTGAATGACAGGTGGGAAAGATTCTGTGATCATGACTACTGTGGTATAAACATGCATCTTGTGGATTCATTGTGCATTGCATGCTCTCAGTATTGCAGTGGGATGTGCTAAATTATTTGGGCAAGTTAATGAGCAAACATGGGTGTCTGGTGGCCCTTTATAGATACAGAAAGGTGAGACTGGAGAGAACAATGTTGTAGGTAAGAGGGAATGAGTATGAGACAGGAGCTTGCAGATATTAAAGCCAGAAGGATAATGGGATCTAAGGATGTGTAGTATGGACATTTTCTGTCCGTGTATTTCAGGGGAGCTGGGGTTGAGGGAGGATCCAGATGACATGGGTTGTGAGATGTCATTGAAGCTGATTTTCATGCCAATAGTGTGCTCTGCCACTCAGTTTTGCTGTTCAGTTTGAAATTATTATGAAATTGTAATTGCATTAAAGATTTGCGCCCGGGTTCGATTCCCGGCGGGGTCAGGGATTTTCTCTGCCTCGTGATGGCTGGGTGTTGTGTGCTGTCCTTAGGTTAGTTAGGTTGAAGTAGTTCTAAGTTCTCGGGGACTGATGACCATAGATGTTAAGTTCTATAGTGCTCAGAGCCATTTGAACCATTAAAGATTTGCCTGTAGAACCAGTTTTTGTAAGTAGCTACACAGTTTCACTTTTTTAATTGAAATATTGCAAGTTAAATTTTCAGCTGTTGATTTATGTGATGATATTGACGACGGTCTTCTGAGTGCACTTGAAGATATAAGTCATTCTGATACTTCAGCAGCTGTGATTACACACATGGGGATTAAATCATCACTGTATGAACTTACGGTGTTAATAGAAGCGAGCAATCTGTTCACATTTAATAATGCACTGATGGTTGTCTGAAGGAAGAAGTGGAGTTTAAAAGAATTGTTGAAATCACTTCGGATTATGGTAATTGATGAGAAGTGCAAATAATGAAAATATGAGTTAACAAAGTATTTGATGGTGTTTAAAATGAGGGAAATATTGAAATTTGATCCATGTAGAGAAAATCTGCGAGGTAGGTAGTAGCAACTTGACTTCTTGGAATATTATTTGTAGTGCCTTATCCCTACACTGTTATGATGCTTGGCTCCCCTAGCCTTGACTGAGGCTGCACAGTGGTCAGGCTCTGAAAAAGTTTGGGAGTAGTTAGATTCTCATAACTGTCAAGCAGTAACTGTTCAGGATTTCTCAAATGTAGTGATGTTACTGTTGGGAATAGACAATTTCTTTTCCCATCGTTATCCATTCTTAGCTTGTGGGTAATCTCTAATAACCTTGACTACATTTTCTTATAGTTGTACATGTTTGTGCTACAGCAGCATGTGATAGGTTCAATGTTAAAAATATGATGATTTCAGGATCTGAAATAATACTTTGATACAGAAATGTTTCCTCAAGACCAGACTAAACTTATTTGTGTCTTTTATTTGGTCTAGTGATGCTATAGTAAGTGCTCATCTGCTTATCTGTGCATTTCCATTTTTTCGGCGGTTTTGAGTAGTTTCAAACGAGACAATGCCTATATCAGGTTTAATTTTAATTTCTTTTTGTAAATAAACTGCTTGCGTATTAACTTGAGCAGAAGCTCAAGTAGGTCACCTGAAATGAAGCTGTATACAGCCACAAGTCGGTACTCTCAACTTGTCAAGAATGACCCGTCCGCCCCGGTAGCTGAGTGGTCAGTGCGAAAATGTCAATCCTAAGGGCCTGGGTTCGATTCCTGGCTGGGGCAGAGATTTTCTCCGCTCAGGGACTGTGTGTTGCGTTATCCTAATCATCATTTCATCCCCATCAATGCACAAGTCACCGAAGTGGTGTCAAATTGAAAGACTAGCACCTGGCGAATGATCTGCCTGACAGGAGGCCCTAGTCACATGACATTCACATTTACAAGAGTGACCCTGTTTTGCTTGCTTCTCTACCATGTTTGATACTTCACCATGTGTAGCTAGTCTGTCTGCTACGGTCGTACCCTTGAAGAGTAGTTCTTACATTGACAGTATGTTGATTTGCATACCTGATAAAGAGAGGGCAACAAAGTTGAACAGATATTGAGATTCCTTACAAGGCTCTTGAGATTTGGCTCCTTTTTTCATGAATGAGTCCAACTTCTATCCAAATAGCAACTTAAAACAGTTGTCAGAACTGGAAAATTAGTGCATGCTATAAAATTCTTGTAAAGAATTCCTCATGGGACACTCCACATCGTAAATGTGCTCCTGAAATCACTATACTGTAGCATTTGGAGCCTGTAGACAGCAGCAGGCTCCCATTCTTGTGGAATGAGCCAGTAGGCTGAGACATTAATGAAACTGTGACATCCTTCGCAGCAAATAGCATGTTACCTGCTGAATTCAGTCGTGCACGAATGCTGAAAGACCAGATTTGGGTGTGGGAACATGGTACCTGCAGTATCCTACATCAAAGATACTATGAAAATCAGGTAATTTACTTTGAGCTTTATCATTCATTTGGTGTGAGCAGTCAGCTCTACTAAACTCAATACTTTCAGCTCTTGATGACAGCGAAAAGGAAGTAATGAGCTTACTTCACAGATGTACCTGAAATTAAAATACAAAAAAATGTACAGACTACAGAAAGTTTTGGAACACTTTCAATTATTTATTTCACAGGAACCAGACATTGTACAGATATAGTATATCATTTTGAAGAGAGAGCTTGTTTTCATGTATACCACCACAGTGTAGTTTGGTAATTTGCTGATTGTGCTAGTCACAAAAATGACAAATTCAGGTGCGGGGCGAGCTTTCTGTGTTGGAGTTTGACAAAAACGTCTGCTACAGCTGTTCAACAAATGTTTGGAACCAAGTATGGTAAGAAGCCACCAACAAGGAAGGCCATTTACCACTGGCACAACAAATTTGCTATGATGGATTGCTTGTGCCTGGGAAAGAGAAGTGGATGTCCCAGCATGAGTGAAGTGAATGTGGAACACATACGAGAGGCATTCATAAGGCGTTCAAACAAGTCTGTGCATCATTCATCTTTCAGTAGGAAGGAGCTCCACCCCATTTTCATCTTCAAGTTTGTGGGTACCTGAACACAGAGCATGCTACAGAAGGACAGCTGTTTCATGAAATGGCCTCCCCGATCATCAGACCTCTCGGAGTGACCGTTTTCAGTGGGACAGATTAAAGATCAGGTGTATTTACTACCTCTACCACATGATGTAGCAGAGATCCAGGAGAGAATACGGGAATCGACTGCCACAGTCAACAATGCCATACTGGGACAGGTATGGCAAGAATTCGATTACCATATTGACGTCTGCCATGTAGGGATGGGCTATGATCGCGTTCGAGAAACGCGCGATGCGAAGACAATTTCTCAAGAGTGTCTTGGGTACGCTCGAGAAGTTGAGAGTGCTGTGCTCTCTGAGAAATTGCGCAAACCTTCAGTACACGAAGCACTGAGCTGCAGCAGTCGTACTCATCATACGTACATGCACGGAAAACTGAAATTCTATGATTCATATCAGCTGTACTACTGTTATTAATGTGTGCTGAAGTATCAGTATGTCTCATACGACAAAAATCATAGAATTGTCGTTTAAAACAAAGCACAGAATTTGCATGAAACAGAAGCTTTTTTTCTTACAAAATAAATTAACTTCTAGATTCTGTACGTATGTATGTATGTATGTATGCATGCATGTTTAAATGTAAAAGAGAAGTGCTATAGCCTTTTATATACAGAAACTGCGTACATGCGTTTACTTACTGAAGAAAGAAAGGAAACAAAAGTTGTTCAGCAGAAGGCATTTTTACACCCCATTGCTGAACTGCTGTTGACTTTTGTTTAGAAATATGATTTTATTAACCAATTGGCCTTTTAGTCTGCTTCTTTGTTTATAGGTAGTCCTGCTTTCGAAAATATTCTTTCACTGGGAACAGAAGTTGCAGGTACTGCAAGATTTTTTTTTTTTCCCACAACAGCTAGACCTGGGTAACGGTTTTCTTTTTTTCCAGTAGTGTAAAGGATTATCCGTGTGTTGTAGGTACGGTTCTTCCAAATATCGTTGTACCTCCAGGTCTATGCTATCACAACTGCTTTTCATTAGATTTTTATTGGAATCCTCTTCATCAAAAGAAACCCATAAGGAACTACTGGCGGCTTGTTCGAAATTGTACTCGTGGCTAGTGTCGTTAGCAGCCGAATGAGTAGATCATAGGGTCTCTACCACGTTTGGGCACTCTCCAATTAGGCTTGCAACGGCATGTTTTGAATGAGTGGGATTCATAAATGGTAATGTTTTGAATCTTGGGTTGAGAACTGTGGCAACAGTACGTACTTTGTTTCTATTAAACCTAGCTGGGCTATCAGTGAGTTGTGCAGATGTTGCTGTAGCTCTTCCGCTGTCATGGTAGCCCACTTCCCATTGCATACGGTTAGGATTAGCTGTCTGATTATTGGAATAGCTTTCGAAAGAGAGGTATAGTTTTCAGTTCAGATTTCACTTGTTACCACTTCAAATGGCTCCAGTACACACAAACATTCGCTCAAAATTCGCCACTTGTCAGCTGTGAGGTTATCTACACCTGAATACAAAGATGAAAAACAGGCTGCAATGCATTCCTTTTGCTCCACTAGATGTTGTAGCATATAAAATGTACTGTTCTATCGGGTTTAGCTTGTTTTAAAATAGCTAACAAGTTTTCTGTCCTTTTCCCGCATTATGCAGAGCTCACTGTTGCTGTTCAAAGAACTTTTCACTACTAAATTGATTGTGTGTGCTAAACAGGGCCCGTGTTGCATATTTGTTGCCACCGTGAATAATTTGTATGGCTGTCATCATTTTACTGGCATTGTCAGTTGTGATGCTTACAACTTTTTCAATGTTCCATTTTGAAATCATGTTATGTAACACCTGACTAATATTTAGCTCTGTATGCTTTTCCGGGAAACGGAATTTCTTGAGAGCTAAAGCTTTCAGGCACCAATTAGTGATAATGAAATGACCAGTTACAGCAATATATGCCTCACTATCGAGTGAGGTCCAAATATCGATCGTTGAAGAAACACAAGTAGTCTCCCACGACCAAGTTTACAGCCTCTTTCTGTTTATGGTAATGGTCCTCAATCATGAGGCGCAACGTTTTTCGATTTGGTATAGAGTATTGTGGGTCCAACAGTGAAATAAAATGTCGAAAACCAGTGTCCTTGACGATTGAAAGCAGTTGAAAATCATGTTATCATGGCTACCAGTTTTATCTAGCTGTTGTTGCTGTTTACTTCCCTCTATGAAGAGAAATGTAAGATTTAGATCAGTGCTCCTGCAAGGGAATACGTTACACTTGACAACTAGTCCAATAAAATTACATATCGTATCGTGCAAAAGCTAGGATAGTATAAGTTTGATTTTGGGGTGTGTTGTATGCTATCGGTGTATGAATAAAAAAATCAAGGTTTTTTTAGTGTGGCGGACCGCTTCAGACACTATCAGAACTTTTGCTCAGAATGCACCTTTTGTACCATACGTACCTGGATATTTTGTCTGCCTCGCACTATTGGAAGAATGAGCCTCTGTATCCACGGACGTCGCTGTTTTATTGCTCGACAAATTGTGCAGTTTAAGATGATTGATCATGCCTGTTGTATTTTTTGATCGATTTTTACGACAAATGTTGATAGTAACGTTATCTCCATCCTCCAGCACCATGATGTTCGTTTACGAGTGTCTATATTTATTTGAATAAGAACTTTACTTGAATGAAACCTGAGGCATACTAGTTAAGAGCACAGGGAGCAGTGAGCGCGTTTGTCTAGCGGTGGCATTCAATTCATAAAACAGCGATGCGGCGTATGTTGTCGCAGCCAACTGGCGCACAGTGACACACGCCGCTGAGCTGTTTCTTGTGAGCTTCTCGAGAACTAGAGGCTTGAGGAATTCTCGGTGCGCTCGAGTCGCCTTGCCATCCCATCACTGCTGCCGTGTCACTCATGGTTCGTATATCAAATGTTTGTAAAAAAAAATCTTTCGGAGTTTCTCTTCATATTGCAATATATGACATCTGTGCAATGTTTAGTTCTTGTGCAATAAATAATTGAAAGTGTTCCGGACTTTATGCACACCCTGTATTTGCAGTATGTTTATTTGTACTCTCAGTGAAATCTATATTCAGACATCTATTTCAGCTGTGGAAATTATTGATGAGATGAATCACTGTTAACGAGAATATGTGGTGAAGATTGTAAATACTCTCATTTGCTTTACATATGAAAAACTTTATATAAAATTTCATATAGATGTTTTAGAAACACAAGTGTTTGTAAGGTTAGGTTTTTCATTTAATAATTCTGTTGGTGAAATTCACATGCTAAAATTGAGTTTGGAAAAATGTGTTTTTGGGCTTAAAGTGTAATTGAAATTACGATGGTTTCACACCCAGTGCCTAAACAGAAGCATTCTTTCTCCTTAGCAAGTGTTATTTTAGACTCTATTGATGACTGTGTTGCCCATATTTTGCCACAAGCACAATGTTTTCCTTTTATTTACGGTATGATCACATTCATAAAATTTCAACATGTGAATCAGACTGGTGTACTTAAAATTGTATATTATACAGGATCCACATACAGTTCTCTTGATGTTGTTCATGCACCAACATTTGCAGGTATGTTCAAGAGAACGTAGCACAGTGTAGCTTAAAGCTCTTTCAGACTGGAACACGATCCCTGTACCTAGCTAATAAAGTGTGTGATAGTTCAAAAATAAAACAAAATAGGTTTGTATTAGAAACAATGGTATGCCACATCTACACCTGGAAAGCCACATTAATGTGAGATTGTCAGGAAACCTGCATATGAGCTCTAATTCCTGTTTTTATCATTTTGTGAGATGTTGGTGGAAGTAATATATTGCTACTCTCTTCCCCCTCAATAGCAAAACTCTGTGATGCACAATGCATCTCTTATAGCATCTGCCACTGGACTTTCAGAATCCCTGTAATGCTCTCGGAGCGACAAAATGACCCTGTGAAAAACCTGCCACTATTAATCCCAACATTGCAAGCATCTGTGATGAGCAGTACTCAAGAATCGATTGGAGAAGTGTTTTATGAACCACTTCTTTATGAGTGAATTATTCCTTAAGATACTTGCTCTGAATGTCGTCATGTTTTCTCACTATCTGTATTATGTGATCATTTCGAGCTTGTCGCTCTACATGGTTACCCCTAGGTATTTTATGGAAATTGTTTCCAGCAGTTTGTTACAGTAGTGGATTTATTCTATATACAGGGTGTTTCAAAAATGACCGGTATATTTGAAACGGCAATAAAACCTAAACGAGCAGCGATAGAAATACACCGTTTGTTGCAATATGCTTGGGACAACAGTACATTTTCAGGCGGACAAACTTTCGAAATTACAGTAGTTACAATTTTCAACAACAGATGGCGCTGCAAGTGATGTGAAAGATATAGAAGACAACGCAGTGTGGGTGCGCCATTCTGTACGTCGTCTTTCTGCTGTAAGCGTGTGCTGTTCACAACGTGCAAGTGTGCTGTAGACAACATGGTTTATTCCTTAGAACAGAGGATTTTTCTGGTGTTGGAATTCCACCGCCTAGAACACAGTGTTGTTGCAACAAGACGATGTTTTCAACGGAGGTTTAATGTAACCAAAGGACCGAAAAGCGATACAATAAAGGATCTGTTTAAAAAATTTCAACGGACTGGGAACGTGACGGGTGAACGTGCTGGAAAGGTAGGGCGACCGCGTATGGCAACCACAGAGGGCAACGTGCAGCAGGTGATCCAACAGCGGCCTCGGGTTTCCGTTCGCCGTGTTGCAGCTGCGGTCCAAATGACGCCAACGTCCACGTATCGTCTCATGTGCCAGTTTACACCTCTATCCATACAAAATTCAAACGCGGCAACCCCTCAGCGCTGCTACCATTGCTGCACGAGAGACATTCGCTAACGATATAGTGCACAGGATTGATGACGGCGATATGCATGTGAGCAGCATTTGGTTTACTGACAGCTTATTTTTACCTCGACTGCTTCGTCAATAAACAGAACTGGCGCATATGGGGAACCGAAAAGCCCCATGTTGCAGTCCCATCGTCCCTGCATCCTCAAAAAGTACTGGTCTGGGCCGCCATTTCTTCCAAAGGAATCATTGGCCCATTTTTCAGATCCGAAACGATTACTGCATCACGCTATCTGGACATTCTTCGTGAATCTGTGGCGGTACAAACTGCCTTAGACGACACTGCGAAGTCCTCGTGGTTTATGCAAGATGGTGCCCGGCCACATTGCACGGCCGACGTCTTTTATTTCCTGAATGAATATTTCGATGATCGTGTGATTGCTTTGGGCTATCCGAAACATACAGGAGGCGGCATGGATTGGCCTCCCTATTTGCCAGACATGAACCCCTGTGTCTTCTTTCTGTGGGGACACTTGAAAGACCAGGTGTACCGCCAGAATCCAGAAACAATTGAACAGCTGAAGCAGTACATCTCATCTGCATGTGAAGCCATTCCGCCAGACACGTTGTCAAAGGTTTCGGGTAATCTCATTCAGAGACTGCCATATTATTGCTACGCATGGTGGATATGTGGAAAATATCGTACTATAGTGTTTCCCAGACTGCAGCACCATCTGTTGTTGAAAATTGTAACTACTGTAATTTCGAAAGTTTGTCTGCCTGAAAATGTACTGTTGTCCCAAGCATATTGCAACAAACGGTGTATTTCTATCGCTGCTCGTTAAGTTTTTATTGCCGTTTCAAATATACCGGTCATTTTTGAAACACCCTGTATGTTCAGTATGTTACATTTATTTACATTCAGTCCATACACCATTCATAATCTTCTGCAGGTCATCCTGTAGTTTGCTAGACTATATTTTGGAAAACACCATCTGCAAACAGCCTTGTGGAGCTTCTGACGTCCACTATAAACTGTAATACTTCACTGTGGTACTATTATTTTTACATGTGTTGGGTTTATTCTGTTAAGAATGATGTGCTGTTTTATCTGTGAGAGCATGTTGAATTCTACTCTTACTTTTAAGCTAGTATTGTTATTTCTTCACTAAATGATTGCAGAACTATCAAATCCACTCAAGTCAAGAAACACACTGAATCAACCAAAGTGCCAATGTATGCAGTGCTGTGGATCTCTTATATGAACAGAGCATGCTGACTTTCACAAGCTGTCTGATATGCTTGTTGATTTTCTATAGTGAAGAATTTCATTCTTCAATTATGTTGTGATACATGAGCATAAACATGTTCCATAATCAGTAGATTGATATTGTGCTGCTGCTCTACTGCTTACAATAAACTTTCTTGCAGAGGTGTAAGACATGAGTGATTCAAAAAGTTTGAAGGTCATACAGTCAAGGATCAATATGCCACTCAGATGAAACTACTGTGAGCATTGAGGCAACCATCCCACTGATGATGCACCTGGTTGGAGATACACATTTGGTAAAACACTGTTTACTGTTGTGTGAAGAAGCTTAACTGCCTGCTGCACATTCTAGTCAGAATCATTGACACCATCAGGGTGCAATAGGGAAGAGACAAGGACTATTGGGTGGGTGCTAGTGTCTCCACTTCAATTGTATTTTCCATTTGTAATATGGGGCATGCATTATGAAGCAGCAGCACCCAGCACAGAATTTGCAACACCATTCCAGAATGGTGGTGTTTGACAGGCATGTTCCTCATTGTCCAGTTGATGTCAACAGACATTTGTTCAGCAGCTGAGAAAAGAATAACATTGGTGGTCATGTTATATTGCCATAGTGAACGTTCCTGAGTTGTGTTACAATGCATGTATGCTGCATCATTGCCCTCGAATGGAAGCTTTTACTGCCCTTGATATAATCAGGACAAGTGCTACCAAGCATACTATAAATAGGTTCCTGTACAACACTCCTAAATGCCAAAAGTTGCCTTGTACAGGGGTATGAACCATGTAGCAAGAGGTTGGATTAGATGTGATGTAAGGATATTTTGTCAATAGTGTTGCCAAACGAAAGTCACGATCTCATGAATTCCTAATTGGATTACATATTAGCCGTTGGGGTAGTTTGAATAACTCCCAGTTTCATTGTTCTAACCCATAAACTATTGTTACTAAGTTGGCAGGTTTTGTTCTTTGTGATGGTATTAATGACAGCCTTCTAATACATTTGAAGATTGAAAGCAATTCTGGTAGTTCATTAGCTGTGATCAGAAAACCACTCTGCTCTCTCCAAATGTAAGAAGCGCCCAAAAGAAGCCCTAAACTCCTACGCACAGGCAGTGATTAAAACACTAGACAAACCTGCCCCCATCCCAGAAACAACAAACCAACTTGTCACAGAAGCAGTAATGAAGGACTTCATCCGAACTATAACAGCCGTCCTGCTGAACGTATTCCAGGACAGGAAGCTTGAAATAAAATTGGTCATAAAGCAAACCACCAGACAACTGCTGGGAAAAGACCTTGAAATCACGCAAAGCATGAACAGGGTTCACATCACAGTCAGACATCTCCTGGAAAGAAGCCCCTCACAAAGACCCTAACCCCATCAAGCTTCACGATGGCAGGCCAAGAGACTAGAAATGACAAAACGAACGTGATGTTTGTTAATGTCCAGACTCTAGAACAAAAAACACATACACATTCTTGGAGTAACAGAAACATGGTTGAAGTCCAATGAAAGCTGCAGGCTAAGCAGATACAACCACTACTCCAAGAACAGACATGATGCCAGAGGAGGAGTGGCAATCTACACGGACACCAACATACCCACAGTAGCCCGCATCTCGTGGTCGTGCGGTAGCGTTCTCGCTTCCCACGCCCGGGTTCGATTCCCGGCGGGGTCAGGGATTTTCTCTGCCTCGTGATGGCTGGGTGTTGTGTGCTGTCCTTCGGTTAGTTAGGTTTAAGTAGTTCTAAGTTCTAGGGGACTGATGACCATAGATGTTAAGTCCCATAGTGCTCAGAGCCATTTGAACCAGCCATACCCACAGTACAAATATCCCTCCCACAACACCTCCAAGACAGAAGCCATTGTGGTGCAAATCCGGATGCATCGACAATGCCGACTAACAGTCGCCTGCCTCTATAACCCACCAGGACACCTAATCCATACGACTTCCTACAATACCTAATGACAACACAACAAATTCCTCCTCCTAACAGACATGAATGCAAGACACACTCAACTTGGAGACACTGTTCATAGGACACCAGGGCACCTCTACACAGACCACATCCTACATAGTCCCATCCTATCTGACACCCTCACAGAACCCCGCCGAGGAGACCCCCCTCCCCATCCTTTTAGCACCTCTAACCCTCACCCCCACACAATGCACTATCCGGCTACACTCTAAGGCAGACTGGGCCAAGTACAAAACAACCATACAAGATGAACTGACAGCACCCATTACTCAACAGACAATGACGATCTAGACTACATAAACACCCAGCTAGAAAACGCCATCAAGAAGGCCACAGACGAAACAGTCCCAAAAAAAGGTCAACAACTGGCGCCCCACCATACTGGCGGAGGCGCTAACAATCATCCAACAACAAAAACTAGTGCGAAATGACGAGAACCTGAAACCCAGATCTCAAAAGGCAATGGAACTGCCTCAATGTTCAGGCAAAACGACTCCTCTCCCATCACAAACAAAAAGAATGGGATGACACATGTAGACAGCTAAATTACAAAGAAGGCCGCAAATTTTGGAATAAGTTTAAAACGTTATCAGGCCAAAAGAAACCCTCCAACCACATGTTCCTTATAGACAATGAACCAACCAGACTCCAAAAAACAAGCAGACACCTACCAAAACATCCTCCAGTCCATACATTCCTTCCCAATCGACGACAAATTCGACAACGAATTCTGCCGACCCCTGAAGATCAACTCCCCGACGTTCTCAACAGCCTAACAGAAGACACCGCAGAACTGACAAAACCAATCACGGACACACAAATTATAAGTGCAATAATGACAGGACGAAACTGCCCCTGGACTGAACATCAAACGCATGCTTATCCAAAACTCCCCCTTCCCCACCATAATCCCAATCCTATCACCAATATTAAACTACTGCCTGACGAAGCAATCCCCAAGACATGGAAGACAAGTAAAACCATAATGATACATAAAGCCGACAAACCAACAACTAATTCCCTCTCCTACAGACCCATATCACCACTAGACATCATTGGGAAGACATGTGAACGCATCCTCGACGACAGACTACAAAAATACGCAGACAGAAAGCAACTACTCCCTCTCCTACAATCTGGATTTCGAAAGCACCACTCCACCTCCGACCCTCTCCTCAAACTTACTAGTGACACCACCAGAGGATTCAACAGATCCCATTGCACACTAGCCATATTTTTAGACATAGTGCGCCTTCGATTGACTGGCACAACGGACTGCATTACAAGCTAATTAAACTAGGCATCCCACCGAAACTAGTGCGCCTCATATGCATCCAGATCACCGGAAGGATTTCCAGAGTCCATGTAAACGACGCATCAGAACCATTCACCCCAGAGGCAGGCATCCCACAAGGAGCTATACTATCTCCGCTACAGTACATGCATGACGTACTGACCCCAAGAGATGCCAACAAAAAGTTGGTGCTGTATGCGGACGACACTGCCTACTGGTGCACAGGCCTCTGGACAGACACCATACAATGAAAAGCCACAAGATACTTGACCAAACTCGAAGAATGGAGGGTAAGACCAAACCCCACAAACAGTGCTATACCAGCAACGAAACCTGACTCGAAAACGGCAACAAAAACGCACGGACGTCACCCTCAGACTCTGTAACCAACCGCTACAACTCACGGACTCTGCAAGATATCTTGGGGTAATCCTTGACAAACAGCTAAACTATAAGACTCATCTTCAGCATCTACTAAACAAAACAAGACGGAAGACAAAACCTCATCAGACAAGTCCAAGGCCGACTGTATGGATGTTTCACCAGGACAGCCATACACAGGTACAAAACATACATCAGACCTACTTACGAATACGCCTCAGCGCCACTAGGTGGTATACTGAAGACTATAGTAAAAAAACTATACGCAACAGAGCAACGACTATTGTGCAGCATTGCAGAACTACCACCTCGCACCCCAAGCAACAAAGTATACCAGATAACAAACATGACACCGCTCCAGACGAGGCTCGCCAAACTCGGAGCAAGATATGGAGCCCATATCCTCCACAAAAGACCAGACATGGAAGACATACTGACAAACCACCGACGACATGACAGCAAGTACTGTAGTAACAGGAAAGGAGAACCTGCAATGTAGAAGTGGAAAAACAAACACAACACTCCCGCACAAGGAAGCAGGGGAAAAAAACAATGTAAATCATTACTCAATGACACATCACTTATCTATTTTTATTTATATTTAAATTTATGTTACCAATCACTTATTTATATGTTAAGGAACCAAAAAAACCAATATTATGTATAGCAGGTAAGTCACATCATCTTTGTTTTTAGAAAATATAAGTTATGTACAATAAATAAAATAAAGATGTTTATCTGAAATCTGCTTTATCCAAACAAATTTTTCTGATTTTCGTGACTCACATTGGCTCTGTCTGTCTGTCTGATGCATCGCGCAACTACGTTTTTGACTTAACTAGACTGAGACTTGCCGGCAGCTGGAGCCATGCATTCGCTGCTGTTTTTCGGCAGTTACTGCTAATCAGTGCACTGGCACCTCAAAAGTCTGAGTGTTGTCAATTTGTGCGTGTTGGTTGAAGTTTTAGCGCGTCTTGTTCGTTTTGCGTGGTGGTTTCATGACATTGCTTTCTATAGGATCTCCTCTGAAGTATAGTACATATAGTATTGCTCTATGCAATGCAATGTAACCCTGTCGAAGCCGACAATTACAGAGTGCGGCACCAAACACTATCTGCCTATTGGTACATCTGATGAAGCCAAGCACACTGTTGTTGCCATGTGGGCTTGGGTAGAACAGGGGAGAGGGGTAGATGTATGGAAGGTTTTCATTCGATGGCTGCCACAGCCTGGTTTCAAAAGCTTTGTCTAGTGTGTCTTCAGTGTTGTCAAGTTGTGCATCTGTGTTTTCGATTTAACATTTCGTGCTTGTGCTACATGCTTTAAAATGTCCAGAGATAAAAGTGGCCAAAAACCAAAAAAGTCAGTAGTGTCACTAAAAACGCTGAATGTGACTAGGGGCGCGAAATGAAAAAGCTTCGTGCTTTGCAGAGCTGGTGAGCCACCTACTAAAGTTCCTGCAGATTTGAATGACGGTAGGAGTACAATTACTGACTGGAAGACAAATTGATCAGAAATTGGAAAACAAAAAGTTGTTCCACGCAAGTGCCAGGCAGCAGAGTGAAATCTCGAAAAACAATGAGAAAGGGTGCACATTCTCAGAAGAGGCCTTATTTTTTGGCATGAGCAAATAAGAGCCAAAGTGTGCCAGTTGCAGGGCCTCTACTTCGTCAAAAAGTGATGAGTTTTTATGAGCTGACTGAAGGAAAGTAGCAAGAATTCATTGGAAGTGATGACTGGCTGGATCGGTTCAAGAAGTGGCATGGCATTCGTAAAATTGCTATCAACGGCAAATTATTATTCGGGGATGAAGTTGCTATCGCAGATTTTAAGACGAAACTGCACACAATCATTGACAAATGAGGTTATACTGGCGATCAACTTTACAACTGTGATGAAACTGGGCTGAATTACAAAGTGTTGCCAACAAAACTCTTGCCTCTAAACAAGAGAAAATGGCATCTGGGTATTAAAAAAGCAAAGGAAGAGTTATTGTCTTTGCATGCAGTAATGCCACTGGCAATCGTAAACAGTGTCTTACTTCAATCAGCAAATCCAAAAAAACCAAGAACATTTAGATATGTGAATCAGTCTAAGGCATGGATGAATGGTGTCATTTTCAAAGAGTGGTTCCAGGCAGAGTTTATTCCAGCTGTAGAAAATACCTGGAGGAGAAAGGACTTCCTCGAAAAGCACTACTTCTTGTGGACAATGCTCCCACACACAGTTGGTTACGAAGAAATCCAAACCGCCCTGGAGTACATCAGCGAACAGGAGGCGGTGACTTATCCCGAAATCGTTTGTTTCCAACTTTCGAGATATATTGCTGCAACAAAAGTTACTCGAGCCAAAAAACCATTACAGACTTTTTTTTACCAAAAATAAATTATAATGAAGTGTCCTAGATTTTCAACATCCATAAGTGAAAAGTTTTTTTTTTGCTTTTTATATAGTTTAAAGTTCCTCTAGACAAACTTTTCGTCCCTTTGAGTAATCTCTAGGTTTTTTATTAATTTTGTACACTAGTTCTTTATTCAAAAGAGTAGGTAATAAAATTAAAACTCCTGTTTTTTCATGCTGCCAAATAAGACTGATTTTTTCCTCTAAGAACACAAAATAAACGAGCTTTGTTATTTAGCATTTAAAAACTTTTGAGTTTTCAATCATACTTCGCCACCTTCTTAACACGTCAATGCATATTTTTTCAGTCAAAAACATGCAGGCTTACTCACAACCACATCTATAACATTCTACGTACCCTACTACGTTTTACGATCGTATTTTGCGGTATTGACGCAGTTCGAGGTGTTTCACACGTAAAATTAGGGAACTTCAGTTTATCCAAAATTCTCGTTATTCGAACCTGCCACAGTCCCCATCATTTCGGATGAACAGGAGTTTACTGTTGTCTGTATGTACGTGTGTACTTGATTTATACTTGTGCAGCCCTGTGCTTATTTGTTATTCGTGGCTCCCTAGTCCTGATGGAGGTTGAACGGTAGTCAGGGTACCGAATTTTCTGATTAGTGATGAGATCTTTCTCTCACCATCTCTTAGATGTGTGTGGCACCTGTAAGAAAGTGTCTATTCAAGCTGTAATATTTTCTTCCCAGATGTTAATAACAACTTGAAGGACTGTGCTGTAAATAAATTTTGACAATAGCCATTATTGGAAGAAAAATTGTAAGTACACTAGTTGGCATCTGCCAACAATGTAGTGATATGATATGTTTGCATGTTATGGTGCAGGGGCAGTGTGAGGAATATGCCTGAAAAACTGCATGCAGAGTCAGGGTTTGGGTGGTTGTTGTGCTCTGTTCGTATTTGAGCTAGAAACATTGATGAAAAGTCTTTTGGCTTAGCCTGGAGCAGTGGGCGTTTGTATAGCCAGACATCTTACTGTAGCTATTTTACAGTTTATTAACCCTTTAACACCGAAGATAGCTGAACATCGTGGCCTTGCTTGGTATGGTGTTGTCCAGTCAGGCGAGCTGCACTGTACGGAGAAAATCATGAAGCTGATGTGCAAAACGAGAGTACATGGGAAAAAACAAATAATGTTTTCCACCCTCCTTTTAGGCTAGCACTGGCTAAGTTAGAAGTACACATTATTGTTGATACCATGTTCCATTGTTTAGTTGTTATTACATATTGCGGTTTAGGTGAAATATAGGATTATTAATTTCTGAAAACGAACATCCAGCTATGCTTGGCAATAAAAATACTTTTGATTTAACTAATTGCTTTGTTTTTCCATAGTATATGACGGTTGGCTCAGATACTATTATTTCTGGGTAGTTATTGCATTTTGTTATCTGTATGGGATTACCCTATTTGTCTGTCTAAACAAGTTATGGTTTCATCAATTGACCCTGTAGAAGCAGAAGAGAAAGTTAACAAGATGAGTTAAATTGTGCATTTCAATAGATGAAATAAAAGACCAAAGAAAATGAGGTAGATTGGCAGGGTTGATTGTACTGCATAGTTCAAAAATTTTGTTTTGTGGCATATTGCGAAGCAGGGCTCAATACACAATCTCACATTTTACACACAAAACTAGTAACTTACAGACGGTTTGCTGACGGCAGATTTAGTTTTTTTCTTTGCAATGCATTTCCAAAATTTCTCTTACGAGGCAAGGGTGGAATTGAGCTATTGAAAAATTTGCTCCAGTTTCAAGTTTGTATATTATGTATGCATTTAAGACAGACATGTCCAAAATATGAAAAAACAACTTCCAGTACCGTTTAACATTTTTCGAATAGATTCTATCGAACTTGTTATAATATCTGCTCTGTCCACGGCTCCCATCGACTCATTGTAGTCTAGAACACGCTTCAGTTTCTGGATTTTCTTCTCTTTTTTTCTATCAACTATCTCTGCTGTGTTGGAGGTTGTTAGCATCCACACTTCTCTTATCACACCATTTCACTGCCAATAAAATTTCAGGTGACCTGCATTGCACCTCACCTTTCTTCAGGTGTGTGTCCATTTTGGGCATATCATGCCTTTTTTTTTGTGGACAGTGCCACAAGCATTTGTATCTGTCATGCAACTACGTAAATAATGCAGGACTCAAGTACTAATTATCCACATACACAGTATGTCCTTTCTGAAAATATGGTTGAAGAAGTGTGGCCACCATATCCCCTGATTTCCACAGGCCGTATTCCTTAACGTCACTGGTGGCTCCTGTATAAACAATGAAATCCAGAACGTAGCATGTCTTGCAATCACATAATACAAACAACTTGATTCCAAATGTACTTTTCTTGGAAGGAATTTATTGCTTGAAGAAAAAGCTTCCTTTGAACAGAAGCAAACTTTCGTCTATATTTAATTTTTCATGTGGGGGAAAACACACTTCCATAGACCTGACGTATTTGATCAACAACAGGTCCTACTCTGAAAAGTCGATCATAATTAGTATCTGTTGTGCTGTCGGCAAAATGAAGTACAAACCAAATCGGTCTCTCTATATCACTTCTCCGAAAATAGGCATTGTTAGCAAAGAATCTCTTGACCAATACTCATCGTGACAACTTCTTTACACAAGGAAACAATAAAATCCATCACGTTATGTCTTCCCACATAGTCATATAAGATAAATTCAACCAACGACGGTGACATAAATAACTGAAAACAATTCAGGGGTGAACATCCTGTGTCTAAATAACAAGTAACTCCTGTATTCGCTCCATTGAAAGGATGCATGACTGGGTGGAATTCGTTTTGTGACCAATATGTAGTAAGTGGACGCTTCGCCGTATTCGTTGAAAGTTCACATTCATTGTCACTTTCGTCGTCATCGTTGTTGGACAAGTATTCTGACATCACATGCGTGTGGGTTTCGTGAGTAATACGTGTTGAGGTTGAGGGCGGTTGAGGTGACATGAGTCTCCGTTCAGGGCAAGCATCTTCATCTGACAAATCCTTAGTATCACTTTTGGTAAGTATGCTCAGCAACTCCCACTCGGACATTCAAGGTTTTTTCACTATCCTAAACAGTTGCATATTGTTAATCGTGTGTAACATGCAGTGTATTACACAGATTGACAAATGCTCAGGTACTGTCTATAAGTCATCCAAAGGATGGGCAGGTAGCACGAACAGCAGAAAGTGATGGAGACAATGCTACACCTTCTGTTTATGAGCAACAGCTACCAGTGGCTGTCACATAAAGGACCCCTTAGTAGGGGCACGCTCGCATTCATCCATCTTATGATGGGCCTCGTAGAAAACACATACTGCTGTTGGCCCATCATATGATGGGCCTTGTAGTGAGGGCACATTCTCTTTGGTCAGTCATGACGGGCCCCATGCTTAGAGGGTTAAGTAAGTATTGAACAACAATGTGGAGCTGGTGCTTAGGAAAGTTTCTTGAACTTCTTAATTCCTGGTGCAAAAAATTTTATTTGGGCTAAAATTAATGTTCAATTAATGGCATCATTTGTATGTGCACCATAAGTGGAAAAAAAGTTTTTTAGGAGGGTTTTGAATTGTCACTACTGTAAACTTCTACAGATTAGTTAAAACGGGATGTAAATGCACACAAAAAAAAAAAAAAAAAAAAAAAAAAACCACCACCACCACCACCACCTTTCCCTGGTGAAAATACACTTTCTCTGTTTTAGCACTCAGATGCTGTCGCCGGATCTGAGAGTTCCATTCACTCAATTTAACAATACCATAAAAATATCACGTATGGATGAGCTCCAGGATCGTGTGAGGCACTATACTTTTAATAATTTTATTACAGAACTATTTGATAAACGTAAAACAGAAATAACAAACTACCCTTGGAAAAATATAATGTTCAGGAAAAGTTTTACATGGTATGTATGACATACAAAGTCCTGAAAGATAACTTACAACTAAAAATGTAACAAATAAGAGAAGTTTTCATGTTTCTTCTGGAGGAGCACCCAATTCACATCCTTCAAGGCAGACAAAATCGGTGTTGAAGACAAAGATATTGTCTGCACGATTTACATGAGTATTTCACCAGTTGTCTTGTACTAGTTGTGGGGCAGGGTTTGAAACAAGACAGCCATCTGGCGGGCTGCCAGCATATATCTCCGTGTTGCAGGTGTAAAACAATTTGGAATCAGCTGTAGCAAATATTTTTATTCCATGTTTTCTCGGCTTCAACGGTATATATTGGTTAAAAGAGCAACATCCTCTGGAGGCCTCGAGTTTCTCATCAATGGTGACGTTTTGGCCTACAATGTAACAAGATTGGCAGCTCTGCACAAACTAGAAATATATCTCGAATTGGCACCAGGCGGTCCCCTACTCTGCGTTCGCTACATGATTGTCTATAATCAAATTACAGAGTTTGTAACAAAACAAAACCTGTACTCATTCATGGTCAACGGAAATATCTCGATTCTAAACCCCTTGGAATACCACAAATCTTGAAGACTTCCTTCCTGCCTTGTGCAATCCAGTTATGTATAGAAGTCCAATGAAGGTTTTTATCTCGATTATGTCCACTGGGCAAGTGTTTTGTTCATGCTGGTAATTGCTTCGGATAATTTCAATGTATTGGTTCATGTGCTTTACAATCATTTCCAGCGTTTCCTGATCAAATAAACATTGCAATGTTTTTGAAAATCCTTCAATATTTTTTGCTTTCCCAGTGACACCATGAGGCCTTATGTGGAGAATGTTGTTTTTGGGTTTTCCTGCGGTTTGTGTATGGTGTCGTTTTCCAATTGAATGATTTACTTTCTTTCCTTTCCTTTCCCTTCTTCCTATAACGACAATACAGATTGCTATCTTCCTTACCTGAACTTATGTCTGTGTTGGTTTCTGAGTCATCTCTTTCTTCTATGCTTTCTGAGGCATCAGTATTGATCTCTCTGTCTCCCAGATTGAGAACAGGAGCACTGTGTGCAGCATGTTCACAGTCATCATCAAACAAAATTTGTTGAAAATCTGTAACTTCTGGATTGTATGTATCCCGAATTTCATTTGAGACCATGTCTAGACAAACAACAGACCTGTAAACAATGTTAACATCCTATAGTTGCAAAACAAAATTAAAATAAAAAAGAGAAGTTGAGACCATTGTTAAGGAATGAGAAAGACTAGAACACAAATGCTGGCACTGGATCAAAGGGATCCAGTACCAGTTTTTACTATCTAGGTGCACAATAATAATTTCTTCTTCACATACAGAATGCTTGAATGTAAAACACAAGGAGACACTACTTTGAGGAAAATCCAATGAATCAAGAATGATGCTGGTGTGGTATCTGTGCGATCTGTCACTCTCCAAAGGGTTAAGTTTTTAAACAAGACATAACATAATTCATCTTGTGTAAAAGGAAATTTAACTTGAAAGTAACACTTTTCAAACCACCATTCGCAACATTTTCCCAAGACCTGTTAGAAATAGTTTCGTTTCAGCAGTTTAAACCAGAAAACAGGCATTACTGCACGTGTGCAGCTATGCTAATGCAGAAAGCATGTTCAAATGTATACAGCATTAAGACATATTACTATGTCATAAGGAAACAGGAAGTCACAGGATACTCCAAGAGCATTGGAATTTTGTAAACCAAACTAAAATTCATAATTTGGCTTGAAGTGCACACTGATTTCCAGATTCGCAATGAAGTAGGCCCCAACTTGACATTAAGCTATTCACTGTAGTTTTCAGTATGTAAATTTTCTGGGAGTGCCTGTACTGTACTATCTGATGTTTGGTTCTTTATTATGGCACAATGCCATAAGCCAGAGATGAAAACGTGCACATGAAATTCGGCAAACAGTTGGAACTGACCAATACTGTGGAATGCCTCGGTGGAAAAGATTAATAAAAGCAAAATTTCTTTAGCTAACTGACAAAAATAACTTCCTTGTTCTGAAAGGAGATTTAATGTTTGTCTACTAAAAATGTGGAAATGAAAACTGTTAATATATTTTAGCATTCCATAACTATGCGAATGTTTTTTAACTCACATGATAGCTCCTGGCCATAGAAATGCATTTTATTTTCGTCTGATGTGGGAGCAGTAAACAGAGGAAACAATAAAATCACAAAACGTAAACAAGGGTAGGAGCAGACTTTGCTTTTCGAAGTAGTCTCCTTGTGACTAGGCTGCTGCTGTGAGGCTCCTTCAGTTATAGTTACAGGGGGAGTGATGTGCAATACATGGGCCCCTCCCCTCCCCACCCCTCTGATCATGCTGCCCTGTGCTAAAGACGCATCGTCTGCTGGGTTAATTTATGAGAGATGCTACATGGGCAGTGTGACTTTGGTAACAGGTGGCACCGGCACGGGTGTGGCCATGCAGCCGTCATGGGCTGTACGTCAGGAGGACCCCCCCCCCCCCCCCCATTCAATTTTGCTATGGACTATGTTCTAGAACAACTTCCCTCCTACATTGGAACTCGGATCCTGGGCCGCAAAGTCAAGGCTGCGGCCTTTGCAGATCATGTCCTGCTGTTTACATTGACCAAGAGGGGCCTGCAGTCCCTCATTGATGCAGCAGTTGCAGCCCTCGCATATCTGAGGCTGCACATCAATCCAACGAAGTGTTTCACCCTCGCCTTGGTGGCTTCGGGCAGTGACAAGCAGATAAAGGTGGAGGTGGACGGCAACATCACCTTCAAGGTTGGCAACACCACTGTGCTGGCTACTTGGCAGTGCTGTTCTCAATGTCAGCTCGATGTCTTTTTAACCCTTGATGTCATCTGAGGAGCAGCTGGACGTCATCTTAGCTCTGCTGAAGTCACAACAGCACCTCTACATGCTCATCAACATGCTTGTGCCTGGCCTGTACCACAGGCTGGTCCTCAGCCACACCCGTGTCGGTGCCCTGAAGTCAGTGGACATTGCAATCCATGCCGCTGTCAGATGGCAGACACCCCCATGGGCTACTTCCCTGCTCCTGTGCCCCAAGGAGGACTTGGTGTTCCATCATGCCGCTGTATGGGGCCAACCCTCTGATGCTCTTGTCTCCTGGTGCCGAGGAAGATGGGGCCAGCCATCAGTGGTGTGAGCCTGGGCGAGGTGCAGCACGAGTTCATGCCATTGGAGCAGCACCTTATATGGGAGGCTTACCTAAGGACGTCAAGCAGAGGTCAGGGAGATGTGGGTGGCACGCCTACACACTGCCATCGGCAGGGGGCTTCCATGGGCAGCATCCGTGGGTTGCTGACACCAGTCGGCCACTAAGATGGCGGCGAGTTTACACGTAGTTTCAAATCGCTCGGTAATTTGTGATCGTATTTCGTCAGTGAAGTGTACCATATGCCATAAAATTGTGTTAAATGGATTAAGAATCTGTGCGTTCAATCATAAGTGGTGCCATACCCATTGTTTCTCACGATCGGAAGTTCTAAATAAGTGCGACTGCGGTACAGAGTGCAACGGGCGGGACAATGCCAGTGAAATGCACAGGGCAGGTTTGCAAGTGAATGTTACGGCATAGTGTTCTGGGGTAAAACTAAATCAAGCTTAACAGATATCTTCAAATTTCAGAAAAGAGCAATACGAATCATAACACATAACTCTCCAAGAACTCATTGTAGGCCCCTTTTCAAAGAACTGCAAATACTCACAATACCATCACTGTATATTTTTAAAAGTATTCTGTGTACAAGAGCACATATGAAAAATCTACGTACAAATGAGGACTGCCATAATTATAATACTAGAACTTGTAAGAATTTGTATGTAGAAAGGGTAAGGACAACACAAACCCAAAAGCATGTAAGTTATTTTGGAATAAAAGTCTACAATGCTCTGCCAGTGTACATGAAGGCAATAATAGATGAAGTAAAATTTAAGACTGAGCTTAAAAATTACCTTTTAAGCAAAACTTTCTATGATGTAGATGAGTACTTTGATTGTGTGTAAATTTATTGCCAAAAAATTTAATTTATATGTCTAAATTTGTACTTTTAAAAAAATGCCTTGAAAGTGATATTCCATTATTATGTCTGTAGTACTTGTACTAGTATGATAACTTTGTTGTGACAATTCCTACATCATGTAAATGATATACAGGAAGATAATAAAATGAAATGAAATGAAATCTGGGCAAGAATTCATCAACACCATACGCGCCTGCATCAACACCTACCCCACAAAGGCACAGTGCAGTTGCAGGTGGGAGGTGGACACCAGATACTGTGTGGGCTGCAGAGCTGTTGAAATCGCCAACCATGTCCTCTACATTTGCTACCAGACACATGGTTCCTGAGTGAAGCGACACAGCACCACTGTCAAGTACGTCACCTGTGGACTCGTGCAAAGGGGCTTCAGTGTCACCATGGAGCCACACCTCTGCACACCTGGGGCTGCACAAGCCAGACATGGCAGTCAAAGACACCATCGCCCACGTGATCGACACCCACGTAGTCAGTGACCATCTCCGACAACGTGTCACAACAAGGAGGTAGCCTACTATGACATGCCATCCATCCGACGTGCTGTCTCCGACCGGCATCCAGGCTCGAAACGCCTGAGCGGTACTCAAGAATTGGTCGTATTAGTGTTTTATAAGCAGTCTCCTTTACAGATGAACCACATCTTCCCAAAATTCTACCAACGAACCGAAGATGACTATCCGCCTTCCCCACAACTGCCATTACATGCTCGTCCCACTTCATATCGCTCTGCAATGTTATGCCCAAATATTTAATCGACACGAGTGTGTCAAGCACTACACTACTAATGGAGTATTCAAACATTACAGGATTCTTTTTCCTATTCATCTGCATTAATTTACATTTATCTATATCTAGAGTTAGCTGCCATTCTTTACACCAATCACAAATCCTGTCCAAGCCAACTTGTATCCTCCTACAGTCACTCAACGACGACACCTTCCCGTACACCACGTCATCAGCAAACAGCTGCACATTGCTATCCACCCTATCCAAAAGATCATTTATGTAGATACAAAACAACAGCGGACCTACCACACTTCCCTGGGGTGCTCCAGATGATACCCTCACCTCTGATGAACACTCACCATCGGGGACAGCATACTGGGTTCTATTACTTAAGAAGTCTTCGAGCCACTCACATACTTGGGAACCAATCCCATATGCTCGTACCTTAGGAGTCTGCAGTGGGGCACTGAGTCAAATGCTTTCTGGAAGTCAAGGAATATGGCATCCGTCTGATACCCTTCATCCATGGTTCGCAAGATATCATGTGAAAAAAGGGCGAGTTGCGTTTCGCAGGAGCGATGCTTTCTATAGCCGTGCTGATGCATGGACAGCATCTGTGGGCTCATCTGCAGCAGATGAGAATGAATTCATCGTAGGAGCCACCTCCCTAGCCAGATGGAATGGGGCGGCTGGTGGATGGTATTTGTGCTAGCTGGAATCAATCCTTCTCACAGCTGCTTGTGCATTCTTTGACATCACTTCCCATCTATGGTCCTGATTCATTGATCACTAGTGTGCCATCTGATTCAGAGTCATGATTTGGTGGTTTGTACTCTTTAACCTAGACGCTTTCAGAGGTCTTAGTTTTGAAGTTTTTATGCCTGCACCTACTCTTCCTGAGCTTTACATGAGGGGATGGTGTGTGTATGAATTTAACCTCGGTAGTGGTTTTAAGGGGGAGGGGGCCTTGGGTAGTGCTGTGGAAGACGGTTTGGGTGAGATTTTGACTGGGAGGCAGTCATCTTTCTCCCATGTGCACCTGAGGTAGGACATGGGATTATCTATGCACTTGCTGACAGAGTTGGCTGATGCAAGGGGTTTTTATGGTGCTAAACTTACTTACAACATACATTGTTGTGCCTGTGTGATATGAGATGGTGTTAGGTGTCTTCACTGGATTGGGAAGCGAAATCAAGGGTTGACATGGGGGTGCCATTCATAGCCTTGATTGCCAACACCACAGGTTTTCGTCAGATGATTCTGACCTGAACACAATGACATCTGTGGGTGACTGGCTGGTGACCAGGCGCTGGCATGCAGTTTCCCTAACACTGGGGGGAGGGAGCAGAGCATGAGCCTGTTGCAGCTGAAGTGCTCGATTCTGCCGGAAAAATGGCTCATGACAACATGGAGAATAAGGCAGCATTACCTGAGAAAGTGTACTGCAAGCCCCACTCATTGCATACAGCATTACATCATTGGTAACCAATCATGCACTTATTACATGAGATATGTTACATTAAATAATATAGTAAAAGCGATATAAAAATTACATATTGAATGATGGAAACGTGTACCATTCTGAATATAAAGTGAGTTAATTATGGAGTGCCCCAGGGCTCAGTATTGGGACCGTTGTTATTTTTTATTTTTATTAATGATCTACCACAACAGTTTTCAACAGCTGATATCAAATTATTTGCTGATGATTCCAGCTTCATTATAAAAGGGAAGAATGATTATGAGATGCAGCAAAAAAAATCGACAAAACAGCAGAAGTAGCAGGAAAATGGTTTAAAGATAACTGTCTTATTGTCATTGACAAGAAAACTGTATGGATGAACTTCATATAAGGAACAAAAATAGGACCAATGTAAAATTCACATTATCAAATAGCCAAATTCAGCAAAAGAATCATATAAAACGTTTAGGATTATGGGTGGATGAGTGTTTACAATGGGAAAAACATGTAGAAATGCTCAACAAAAAATTAAGAAAGTACTGTTACATATTAAGATTGCTGCAATACCAAAACAGTGTTAAATACTTATTACCCATACATGCTATAATATCCCTTAGCCCAGTTCAGTGACCTTTCTACTGTTACTGGTTTAATGTGAAGATATATAGCGCCGTGGCGATTTCGCCTGCACGAGCGAAATGTTTATTCATTGACTTAAGTGTTGCTTCACAGTGAGGGGAGAAAAGTAAGAAAATCAAAATGTGATGGGACTTGGCTATAGTGAGAAGAGGTGTAGGAAGTGTGTCCAATGAAACAGTCATTGTCAGCCACCATATTGTATAATTTGTGCTTCTTAAGGTTCACAAGTGATATGTACTGTTAATGTGGAGTTTAGTAATGGCCATAATACAGTCTGTTGCTTTTCAAAGGTAATTGCATGTATTTAATTTTGATCAAAGGATTCTGTGATGAGCTGTTATGTACTACAAGCTTGTATATGACTTTGAACATTTGGTGGTCGATGTTTGCTGTGGAACCTGCTTCAAAAACACGGTCAAAAGCACAGAGAAAGTTTTCTCTGCTACAAGGAACTCATTTCATTCGAATTCGCAGACAATCATCGAATGACCAAATGCAAATGGCAGTGTTCCAATTCGAGAAGATCCTATAGAAATTTTCTCTCTCTTACATTTCAAGAATTTTACAGGCAAACGTCAGAATCGGCAGCTGCTTCTCCACCACGAGAGTAGCTTGTCTATGTGTACAAAATTACATACGTTGTGGAGGTCTCCAACGCCGCACAAAATATTGTACTACACAGACACACTACACGTGTGTGTTCAATAACAACAAGTGTAATATTACCAGCTGGAAAAACCTTAAATTCGTCTTATGAGCAGTAAAATGTAGTAAAATGCATAGTCTACTGAAGTGTGTTATAGTGTTCTGGGGAAATATGTCTTTTGCAAAGCAGTCTTTTAAGCTCCAAAAGGAAGCTGTAAGATTAATAAGTGATGTTGCTTACAGAGCACCATGTAGAGGTATGTTTAAGGAATTAAAAATCATTACCTTACCATCTATATTTATATCTGAAAGGATCTGCTTAATTAAAAACCATGAAGTTTCAGCTTTGAATAGTGAGATCCACAATTATCAAACAAGGAACAGGGATGACCATCATAGGGATGTGCACAAAAAATCAATATATCATGACAGAGCTGTTTACAAACGAAAAATTCTGTACAGTGCATTGCCAGATACCATTCATAACTCTCTAAGCAAAAATTCATAATTAGCAACTATTCCAGGATAAAAGCAAACTTCTTTCACTCATGTATGTATCTAATCATATACCTAGCTTTTGTGCTGTATGTTACTATGCCTAGTTAACTAAAGTACAGGTATTTAAAAGTTTTAGTAAAATCAACCAAGGGTTTCGCAAGCTTTTATTCTATCAGTATGTACATATATGGTTTTATGATCTAATTAAGCATAAGATTTTGTACATGATGTAAATATGTAATATTTTATACTGTTCTGTACTGTGACAAGTCCAATATCATGAATGTGATAATATGGGTGCTAAATAAATAAATGATTTACAACAATCCTTTCATAATCTTTTTACAACAAAGAAATGCAATGACAGAAGTGATTTGATTGGTTTTGCGAGTGGACTGACCACTATGGGCATTTGTATGAACTTGATGAAAGTAGTTTTAGCAGAAATGGCTGTACTGGTTACTATGGCAATGGCTTGCCGATACCAATAGTTGTGCTCTAGCGAGGCCCACCGAAGACACAATTGGGAGGGGGAATTCTGAGAAGGCAGCGGTTATCCAATAACTTGGAAGTAAACCATTGTGTTTCAGCCTTGATAGATGAAAATAATGTGATCATGAATGTGTCATGTTGTCACCTACTTAAGTACAAGAACACATTTTTTACAATCTATGATTCATAGAGCATTGAAATTGGCCCTTGAAGCCATTGATATTCATAGAGAATATGTTATTTATAGCATCAGACATAGCCAATCATACTGACACTAATGTAGATGACACTTCACTTCATAAATTACAGTAGTCCAATAGCATTCCTGTAGGTCCTAATAGAAAAATTTACTAAAATGATTTTTATTGGAACTATTTCAGACAGAACAAATAGGTTATATAAAAACACTGAAGTGACCACTGCTTTCACTACTAACAGTCTGCCACAAACTAAACTGAGGTACATGATTGATGAGTGCAATAACAGGTATATCAATTCAGATATACATAAAATATTGTCCATGACTGTGACAAGCAGTATATTGCCAAGACAGAAAGAAACATGAATTTGCAGTTTAAGGAGAAAACAGTAGGTGACTCTCATTAGAAATCATTATCTGGTCAGAATTTGACACAGAATAATCATTCAAAAGGTTCAAGTGACAATAGCTTGAGAATTATCATAACATTTCTAAGGGATTACTCCTTAATACCTTTAGAAGATGGAAATTACGTACATTTTAAAAATAAACCACTATTGGTGTTGGCTGAACAGCTTCATTTTAACGAAAGATACTTCTTTGAACTTTCGGATGATTTACTGTAAGACTGCTGCAGCCTTCTCTTTATACTTTTGTAGTAAAAAAATGAAGAGCTTTATTCACTTACTATTGAAACTAACAATATTATTATCACATAAATTATCATACCATTGTTGTAATCACAGATGGCTGCTTAACGTCTCTCTCTTTTAACCAAATATTTTAAATTGTAATATAAATACTACATGGTTGACAAACTGTTGTCTGTAACAGTCATTGATTTTTACTGGTCTAACAAACACATATTTTAAATATACTAAATATGCTACCTTTATTACACACTCTTCTGTCACCAGTAAACATTGTGAAAATTTTACATTTTGATTTGTTTTTTAAAAATCTGAAGGAACTTGCTTTCATGTTATTTTGCTCAGGATTTATTTATAAGGCCATTGAACTATACCTTATAGGAATAATTTCATGTAATGCTAAACAGTACACAGAGATTTTAAAGCCAACTCTTGTCACAATTTTTAACCAGGTTCTTTGACAGTAGTGTACAGTGCTTGTGAGTGATCAGTTCAGCTGTTTCTTCTGACCACTGGAACCTGAACTGTGGCCGTCAGTTTCTTCATTATTTTCATTTATCAAAGCTGAAACGTGATGACTGATGTCTCAGCATTCCGTCCTCTACCACAATACCTTTGGTGGCCCTCACTGGAGTGCAAATATCAATATTGGCAAGCCACTGCCATAGTAACCAATACAGCCATCTCCACTACAACTACTTTCAACTTCATACAAATGCCCATAGAGGGCAGTCTGCACACAAAACCAAGCAAATCATGTCTGACACTGCATTTCTTTATTTTAAGAAGATTATGAAAGGGTTTTTGTGAACAATTATGTATATAATTTTTGTATATTTTTATGTACTTTACCTGTAAATTTTAACAATACTATTTAATGTAGCATATCTTATATAATAAGCACATATCTGGTAGTCAATGATTTAATGCGATATGCAGTGAGCAAGGCTTACAGTGTACAGATATATTTTCAAGTAATGCTGCCCTATTAAGCAATTGATGTCTGTGATCCTACATACCTTGCTCCATCCATCACCACCAGCCACCATCATTGGTGTAACATTTTATTCTGTTATTATTCTAGCTTTTATTGTAGACATGTTTTTAGCCACGTTACTCTCTCTTCTTACAGAAATCCTCCTGAACATGTATTACTATTGTGTTACAATGTCTACAGCCTGAAGGTGGTCTAAATTATTGACCAAAACTGGGTGACATCCAAAATAAGCAGCAAGACACAAAGGAATTAAATATATTAGATTCCAGTGGGCAGTGATTTATATCAATGGGGCAAGCTGAAAATTTATGCCTGACCGGGATTTGAACCTGAGTATCCTGTTTACTAGGGAAATGCCCTGGCCATTATGCCATCTGGACACAAAGGATGCCTCAACCACATGGACTACCCTAATGAGGCTGATGAGTGGGGGCACTAAATCAGTAGTGTGTGGTATATGTTGAGAATTTGGGTCTGATGGGAAGTGTGCTAAGGTAGTCCATGCTGTTGGCAGTGACCACTGTGCCTGGATGGTGCAGTGGTCAGCGCATCTGCCTAGTAAGCAGGAGACTGAGGTTTGAATCCCAGCCTGGCACCAATTTTCACCCTGCCTCATTAATATAAATCACTGTCCAAAGGCAGTTAGTGTATTTAATTCCTTCGTGCCTTGATGTATACTGGCTACAGGATCAAAATAATGCCTGTTCTTTCAGACAAGTCCAAAAGAACAGACACCACATATAGAGTAAACAACTATTGCAATCAAGATTGTTTTACTGAGTTTTAATTACAAATTTTTACAAGTGTATTTCGTTAGTGACAAACAGAATTTGCAGAGTTTTCTGTGGCACACAGGATTTCCAAAGTTTTGTTTAACTTTATAAAATATTTTAATGAATGTTTGGGAATGTTACTGAATGTTTTAGGATGTTCTTGAATGTTTCGGATGCCTTTGGTGTTCCATAAAGAAATAATAAGCAAGTGCCAGACTATTTCATATCAAATTATTGTTGAATAATTAAGTGTATTTAAGAGCATTTAAAATATTTTTGAGCATTCAACAATATTTTTCAGTGTGAAATACTAACATTTTTTTATTATTTCTTTGAATGTTTATTATTACGACGTCCTCCAATGTTTTCAAGTGATCTGGAATGTTTACAGAAAACAACTGAAAATAAAGACCAGATGAAGTAGGTCTTTCTCAGCAAGTTAAGTGATAAAAGACAGAAAAGGCTCACCATGCTTTAACGGTAATATCTGGAGAATGTTGCAACAGTCATTACTACACTCCTGCTACAAGGTGGACTGCAGTGAAATTGACAGAGAAAACTTTACAGCAACTCATGTAAGAGGAACCTACGATAATTTTCACTGTCAGATACTGGCAAAAGAGCTATCAGAAAGTCTTAGGAAGTTCTCGTCACACACAAATCTGATGAAGAGATCCAAACATTCCATTCAAAGTATTGAAACTGAATGCAGCAGATAGGAAGCAGAAGTATTCAACTGCATATTTAAATGTATTCACACAGTAGTATACTACAGTCTTCTTCTTCTGCCAATCCAGAATTAGGCTTTGCATTTGACCTCTGTAAATCAATAAATTTCAGGTATTGATATTGGGATCCTTTTTATTGAAAAACAGCCAAGACTACTGAGAGTAACAAATGCATCAGCCCCTGACAGAATGTCAGTTATATTTTACATTGAATACATTCATGGAATTAGCTCCTATCCTAGCTCACATTTATTGAGATTCTCTTGTGCAGTGAATAGTCCTGCATGACTGAAAAAGAGCTCAGGTGATGCTTGTTTACTAAAAAGGGGGGGGGGGGGAGCAAAAGTTTGGATGCACTGAATATGACTGACTTCTATCCATTGTAAGTGCCTATTGCATGTTATACAGTCAAGCATTGTCATTCCTTGAGGAAATACTACTGCTACTTTACCTATCATTCATACTGTTTGCATCTGCTGGATAAACACATTATTTACTTCATGTGCAATGCTCCAGAAGATAATTTTGTGACAATGGGGAATGAAAATGTGCAAAATAAGTCTTTATGTCAACATAGTAATAAGTAGTTAAAAGAGAATAACACACTGTGATTAGTTTATACATGTGTTGACTGTCTTTTTAATTTATTTTTCATCTTGAGCTTCATCCAGTATACGACCATTAATGTGTACTTCTGGTGTTAAAAGGTCATTCTTGTTTGTTTGGAATTGCACAGTGTGAGTCTTTGTGAGATTAAGATAAGCAATTAACTGAGTAAACCACTTGCAGAAAGGTTGAGTATCAAGTCTTGATCACTTTGCTTGTGTTATCACCGAACATTACAGTTTCTGAAATGCCCTTTAAAGTAATTGGAAGACCATCTTAGGTTCGAAACAAGTCAGCCTAGTACTGATTCTTGCGGCATGCCACGTGCTACGTTCCCCATTTTTAGGATATTTTCAAGCCTGACATATTGTCTGTTAACGAGACCATATGATTTGTATTATGGAGGAGGTATGATAGTATTCATGCAAGAGGGTCATAATTAATGCCTTAACACCTGAGTTTGCGAAGTACAATTCAATGATCTAACCAGTCAGGTCACAAAATATGCCAACAGGTTTTCTGTGTTCAGAATCTTTTATGAAAATCAAATCAGAAGTGGTTAAAATGATCTGCTCAGTTAACTCTTTCAGCATTCTGTCATAGGCCACTTTTGGAAAGATAGATTGATATAGTTCTGTAATTATAGGAAGATTGCTTATTTTGAGTATTATAGATGGATGTTACTACAGCATCAGAAAATATTCTGAGTCATTCACCATGTTGTGTATGAGCTTCAGGCAGGCCTTCAACCTGACATTCCAGCCAGTCTCCAAGGGTCTTGAGTACAAACTTGGGGTGCCTACACATTCCTACCGGCCACTATGGGCCACAGCTGACCTAGACTAGCTGGTGGTTTAGTGATTTGAGTTGACACAATACACGCTCAGCAAGAACACATTGTTACCACCCACTGCAAGCTGCTTCAGAATTCCACCATTGGAGACGTCTCTTGCTGCCTGCTAGTTGTGAGTGGCTCATGGATTTCTAATGTCATATTGCAACTGTAGCAGCATTGGAGAACCCATGTGTAGTTTCCCGTACACATTTGCCTCTGCAGAAGGAACCAGAACAGGCCAGCCAATTAGAAGTGGCTGCACTGCAACTATTTATTACAAAGTTAACTTTGGGGTAATCCTATCAAATCAGCATATGATTTTAATATGCTGCTGGGAACATCATCATACCCAGCAGAGTTACTATAAACTTTTTAATGACCTGGTGAATTCTGTAATCTCTCCTTGTTTGTATTTTTGAAAGTAATGTCTGCTGATGGTACATTCAACATCTGCTGAAGTATATGTGATGCAGCTGTATTTACTGGCTGTATTGTTTGCACCACTCTGAGGAAGTAAACATTGACTTTGGGACCAATGATTTGAAAATGTCACCTTTTCTACAGAGCTATTTTGTGAAGGTTTATTTTCATTTGGATGACGAGTTTTGTTTCTTTTTTAGTAATATTCCATCCAGTTTTTGCCTTATTCTTGGAATGTTTTATTTTTTAAGTATAGTACATGAGTTTTGCTTTTTTAGTGACAGATTGGATGATTCAACACTGGTAGCAATGGAATTTGAAATCTCTACAACTGCTTGTTCTCTGAATAATGTTGAGCTCCCTCTCCTTAGGACAAAATGCTTCAATCCACCGCTATCTTGGCTTCTGTTCAGTTTTGCCCTTATTTGTTTCCACCTCACTTACATTGACCATATAATCACTCTATCTCACATGTCTTAAGACAACGGAGAAAGGTGCTATAATTGGGGTTAAAAGCAGATATAAACTGACAAAAGAGCTACAAGGAAGGCACAGGGAAATGTGACGACTTACAAAAAACATGAGTGAGCCAGTCATCTTGTTAACACATTAAAAACATCTCACTAAAATTTTCAGAAAACATGTTGGATGTCACAAACCCTTAACACAGACCCAGTGTTGAACCCTGTCTAGAACAGTTCCGACTGTCTTCTCAAAGGGATCCCCCTCCCCTCCCCCAAAACCATCCCTTGCAGACATTTCAGGAATTCCTCACATCCAGTGTTGCCTCCCAGTCCTTCTTGAAGAACATCCCGACAACCCCCAACATCACCCCAGCTGAATCCCGTGCCATTAAGGAGCTGAAAACAGACCGCTCTATTGTCATCCTCCTGGCGGATAAAGGCTCCACAACTGTGGTACTTGACCGTGTGGAGTATGTGGCAGAAGGACTGTGTCAACTCTCTGACACCACAACCTACAAAGCTGTTACCCAGGATCCCATTCCCTCCATCCAGACTGAGCTGCAGAAAATCCTAAACATCCAAGGTCCCTCACAAGGCCTCGCAACAGCTTCCATAGATCTACTCACTCCACCTGAGCCACGTACCCCTACCTTCTACCTATTACCCAAAATCCACAAAGAGAACCATCCTGGCCGTCCCATTGTGGCAGGCTTCAAAGCCCCAACAGAGCGCGTCTCAGCTCTGATAGACCAACACCTCCAACCTATCACCCGCAGACTTCCATCCTACATCAAAGACACAAACCACTTCCTGGAACACCTCAAATCCATTCCCACTCCCCTCCCACCTGAAACCTTTCTTGTCACCATAGATGCTACATCCCTTTACACAAACATCCCACATACCCATGGTCTCTCTGCCCTTGAACACTACCTCTCCCAACGCCCACCTGAAGATCTTCCAAAAACCTTGTTCCTTATCACACTTACCAACTTCACCCTCACCCATAATTACTTCACCTTTGAAGGCCAGACCTACAAACAAATCAGGGGAACAGCCATGGGAACCAAGATGGCCCCGTCCTACGCCAACCTCTTCATGGGCTGCATGGAAGAGGCTTTCCCGAAGACCCAACAGCTGCTTCCCCTGGCCTGGTATAGGTTTATAGATGACATCTTTGTGGTCTGGACTCATGGTGAAGAAACACTCCTTAATTTCCTCCATAATCTCAACTCCTTTTCGAATCTAAATTTCACCTGGTCCTTCTCCAAAACCCAAGCACCTTCCTGGATGTTGACCTTCATCTTGTTGAAGCTCACACCCACACCTCTGTCCACATCAAACCCACAAACAAACAACAGTACCTTCACTTTGATAGCTGCCATCCATTCCACATCAAACGCTCCCTTCCCTACAGCCTAGGTATTCGTGGCAAACATATCTGCTCCAGTGACGAGTCCCTCAACAATTACACCAATAACCTGACCAGTGCTTTCCTCTCCTGCAACTATCCTGCAGACCTTGTCCACAAACAGATTTCCCGAGCAATACATTCCTCCCCATTCAAGAACAATGTTCCTACCCCCAGACCACACAGAAGCATCCCCCTTGTCACCCAATATTATCCTGGCCTCAAATACATCAACAAATTACTCCGCCAGGGATATGACTTTCTCAAGTCAAGCCCTGAAATGAGATCATCCCTTGACAATATTCTCCCCACACCACCCAGAGTTGCCTTTTGTCACCCCCGTAACCTCCGTAACATCCTTGTCAAACTCTACAATATTCCCAGACCACCTTCTCAACCAGCGGTTCCTACCCCTGTAACCAACCCTGCTGCAAAACCTGCTCCATGCATCCCCCCACAACCACCTACTCCAGCCCCACTACCCCACTACTGGTAAAACATACACAATTCAAGGCAGGGATACATGTGAAACAACACATGTCATTTATCAGCTGACATGCCTGCACTGCACAGCCTTTTACATTGGTATGACGACAACTAAACTGGCTGAACACATGAACGGGCACAGACGAACTGTCCGCCTAGGGGATGTCCAATACCCAGTAGCAGAGCATGCCCTCCAGCATAATTCTAGGAACCTGCTACACCGTACGTGCCATTTGGCTTCTCCCACCCAACACCAGTCTCTCGGAACTGCGGAGACGGGAACTTGCACTCCAACACATCCTTTCATCCTGCCATCCCCCTGGACTGGATCTACGTTAACCAACCTCACTCTCATTTACTCTTCAGTCTTCTCCTCTTTCCCTTTCCTCTTTAGCGATTCACGCATCTTTTCATCCTACATAGTTGTGTTTATCTTTATACTATATATGTCTTTACTTCTGTATGCATCCTCTTTGGTTTGAAGCTGGTACAGTACTTACAGTAGAATATCTTTGGCTTCCCTCTGACACCCATGCCTCCATCTTTGCTACCCTCCCTGTTTACCTTTCCCCTGTTGCTTCATAACCTGGGTCGTGAGTAACTGAACCACTTTCCCTTCTTCCCCCATTTTTCTCCCTCTCTCCTCCCTGACAAAGGTACAAAGTTCTGAAAGCTAGGATACGTAAATTTTATGTATCTATCAGCTGTACTGAGCTGAGGTAAGTACTGGCCAGCCCCTCTATCTCTTTGTTAGTATTTGTTTCAAACCTTTAACACAGTCATTTGAATGTTACTTAAAACAGAGGGCTGATCTGTTGGCAAATGTGCTGCTGTTCACTGGTCAAAAAATAAAACACACTCTAATAAAATGTGATGCACAGCGATCTGTACGCCACAAGCACCACACATTGGAGGATCCTCTCACCAGAGCAAGAAACCATGCATCATGGGGCTGTGGCCTATGTGAAGGCGAGTCAGGAGAACCTTGCCCCATCAATGTGGCTGAAAGGAATTATGTCATGGGTGCTTTGTGGGCTTTAGTAGAGGGAGCTTATTGTCTGTCACTTCCAGCCATTCATCCTCCCACTGAAGCAAGACTCTGTGTACCTCAATAGCGAGGTGATAGCATGCAGGGGGGAGACACACAAAACTAACTGAGCAGTGTGACACATCTCCTTGGCTGCTACATCTGCCCTTTCATTTCCTGCAGTACCCATGTGCTCTGGCACCCAGCACAAAAAGACCTACTTCTCTTGTAATTGGAGGAGAGCGTCCTGGACTACTTTTATCTGCTGGGTACAAGCACTATATAGAGTGAAGGCACTCAGAGAATCAGAACGGACAAGGAATTTAGTACTTGAATCACATCTCATCTACTCCAGTGCCTGCAAGGTTGCATACAATCTTGCATCAAAGACTCTAAAAGTTTTGAGGCAGTCATACCTTGAGGACATGATCAGGGAAAACAACAGTGTGACCAACAGAGTCCCCCTGCTTTGACTTATCTGTAAAGGTGTGGTTTTCAGTTGAAATGTCCTTAAATAATGTATTAAAAACATATGCACTTACTCTGGGCCTCTGCAGTAACCAGGGTGGCAAATTGATAAAACCCCGGATTTGGGGTTATATCTGCTCCATACCAAGTGACTCCAGCACATGCAGTACACAAATCCCAAATGACCTTGTTCCTTGTGGACGATTGGAGAACAGGCGTCCCAGAGGTGGACAAGTAACAGTATGGTATGCAGATGAATTCAGAGCTGTGAGGAACTTACATGCCTTATGCATGACGAGGAGTTTCCATCAGATTGTAAGTGGTGATTCATCAGCCTTAGCAGAGAATAGGTATGGGGTTGGTCCAAAAGAACCTGTGGCCAGCCTAATATCCTCATAGTGGAAAGCATCAATGATTTTTAAGTAAGAACACCTCACCGATCTACACACTGTGCACCTATAGTCTAGCCACGAATGCACAAAAGCCATGTTTCCCAAGACCTGTGGCTAAGGCACTTTGATATTCATTGCCTTCAGGGTTCTGGCTTTCAGGTCTCTCAGGTGTGGCAGCAACTATAATTTGCAGTAAAAAATGAGGCCCAGAAACTACTGTGAGTCCTTCAAAAGTAGAACAATGTCCCTCACATTCAACTCAGGTAAATTAAAAATATGATGAGAACAGGTAAAATGAACACACACCACACACACGCTTACTTGTGGAAAACTACCTTCGCAGCCCACTCCTCCAATCTCCACACTGTGAGTTACAACTGGAGAGTCGCTGTTGTAACATTGGACGAGGAGCAGAAAACAGCAAGATTGTCCACAAATAAAGAGCATTGTATAGGACTATGTACAATAGATGTGATACTGTTTATGGCTATGGCAAAGAGGGTCACATTAAAACTCTGCTCTGAGGAACACCATTGTCCTGCTCAAAATGATCTGACAGCATGTCACCAATGCAGGACCTGAAAAATCCACTTAAGCGGGAAAAGACCATTTGAAGATGGGGAGGTGGCCATGAAAACCCCACTGATGAAGTAGGTCTAGAATACTATTTTGATGAATTAGCTCTAGAATACTCCGTCTCCAGTAGCGTTGTATGCTTTACACTTTTGTTTACACAGGAAAGTCTGCTGAATAGCCACTTCTAGCAGGGTCAGGTTGTCAACAGTGGACCAAAGTCTGCGGAATCCACACTGAAGAGTGACTAAGAAGTTGCCTGGTCTCTAACAATGAGACCAGATGTTGGTTAACCATTCACTCCAAGGTCTTTCCGACACAGCTTATTATGGTGATACTCCAGTAACTACTAGGACACGTGCTCCTTTCCAGGTTTGAAGAGAGGGATCAAAAGTCTCTCTCTCCAAGAGTTGGGAAAGTGACCCATCTGCCATATAAAATTAAAACATTTGAGTAGGATTTCCTTTGAGGCTGTAGGCAAATGTTGAAGTACACAGCACCAGATTTGGTCACGACCACGTACAGTATCAGAAGTCCCAGACACTGGTGATTCCGGCTCCCACATTGAGAAAGGAGAGTTGCAGGAGTTTCAAACACAGCCAGCTGGCTGAACATGGGGTTTATATGCCAGCGACAACAGGGAAAAACGTAGGAATTTTTTCACCTGGGAGGAAACTGGAAAAAACCCATTTTTTAGAATTCCAGGAATTTTTCATCATTTAAGTTTGAGTTAAATGTTTGTAATTTTGACTGGTAAGAAATGGTATACTAACATAGAATTTTACTGTAGCCCGCTACTGCAGAATAATACTGCAGCAATAAAACATAAATGAGAGAAAAACACCAATATAAAACTTCTATTGCAAAGAAAATGCGCCATTTACAACAACAAAACGCTGTTTGCATACAAGAATCTGCCTATAGCAAAATGTGTCAAAGGCTTTAGGACAAAACCTATGTGATACTTCATAATAATGAACTGCTTTCGATGAGTGTGGTGTTGCAACTGTTTAAATTAGATTCGATTGAGTAGTTACCAGTAGGCTCATATGCATCTGCAGAGCTGAAATCGTGTATGAGCAGCGCCTTCTCCCACTTCTCGCTACTTGAATTGTGGCTGTCAGATATGCAAGCAGAAGCTGCAAGCTACCAGGAAAAATTTTCCTGGTGCACCCAAGCTGCCAGATTCGTGCATGCGCAGAGCAGGCAACAGCTGTGGAGGGTGGAATTCTCCACAAGACTCCCATTTATGTTTCATGATTTTGCTGTTCTCTCTTCTTATGCAGCCCTCACGTCAAATGAAAACAAAACAGATTTCTGTGGCTGGGAGCTATCAAATGAATTAAAATACATTCACATAATTGTGGAAGACTAAAATATGTTATTAGTTTCAGTTTTCTGATTTTATTTCCATGTTATTGGCAATCAAGCATTAACCATTTTGCAGAGTAATGAAGTTATTTATGTCAGAGCGCTAAGGAAATTTGGCTTTTATTAATCTTTTCCACAGAGGCAGTCAATTTATTTGAAACGAAGTGTTTCATTCCACACTATTAGCGTGTTTCAGCTATTCGATGGATTTCAGAGGCACATTTTCATCTCTAGCATGCATGGTATAATGCCATAATAAAGAACCAAGCATGAAATAATACAGCAATGGTACTCCAAGATAATTGGCTTCTCAATAACTGCACCAAAAAGCTTTAGCAGAATTTTACATGTCTGCCTTCTGTGAAACACAATGTTTTTCGATCACAAGACATGTTTCAACACTTGTCTGGTACCTCTTGTACGCTTGACGTTATTACTTAATTTGTGTTGTTTATGCCTTAAATTTCCAGAACACCATTCTTCAGTAAATTACAGACTGGCAGCACACTGCGTTTTATCGTCGTTCGTGCTGCTTAACAGTGATGTTGCTATTGGTGACTACATCAAGTGTCCTATGCTCTGCATATTTCCTGTCATTTGCTGGCGAGATGACATGGCGTGATCTCTGATTGGCTGACAAAAGTGGATCACAATCTCCATTTCAGTGCTTCGGAAACTAAAATTCTGTGTGTGGTGGAATTCGTATTTATACTTTTGTAATACGAAAATATGCAGTGTACATATTGCTGCACATAAAAGATCTTTCCAAAACACATTATTTTTTTCCTGTGTTTTGTTTTCTAAAGTGACGGGAAGTTCTACAAGTCACTTAAAATGGAGAAAGTGTATTTTCACCCAGAAATTGTGTATTTTCACCTGGGAAAAGGAGTTTCTGCAACTGGGAAATCTGGGAAAAATCCAGGATTTTTTTTTTCCTTTTTTTTTTTTCTTCTTCTTCTTGTCCACGTATACACCCTGTGAACAGCATCCGGTTAGCCATGCTGAACATCCGTTTTGGTTCTTGTATGTCTGTCATTGTGACTGGAGGTCTGGAGGAATTCGGCTGTTCACTTATGTAAGAAAATGAAATGCCTACAGCCGTCATTAATTGTATGGCTATTAGTTTTGGTGCTTCAGTGTACCATCTTTAGGCCTTTGCTGATGCTGAGAAGGTAAGGCCTCAAGGGAGTAGTCAATGGAATGAAGGTCATCAGTTGCTTCCCATTCAGCTGAGTCTGCTACGGTGGAAGAGCAGAAAGAGTGGCCAATTTCTGAGGACGATCCAATAGCAGCCACGAAATGAGTGGGACTGTCCTTATTGAGGATGCATAGCTCCTGAGACATTACGGGATTCTCCAAGACTTGACCCCTAGCACAAGTGGGCATTGTGGTCTCCCAGGACATGAGGCCAGAGGAGTGGTGCGTGTTATTGATAAACAAAGTGACCTCTCTCTTGGCCTTTTCCACAGTCAGGTCATCCTTGAGGAGATGGTTGATTTGGGGGAGGGGGGGGGGGGGGGGAGGACCAAACAGCGAGGTCATCGGTCCCATTGGATTAGGGAAGAATGAAGAAGGAAGTTGGCTGTGCCCTTTCAAAGCAACCATCCCAGCATTTGCCTCAAGCGATTTAGGGAAATCATGGAAAACCCAAATCAAGATGGCCACATGCAGGTTTGAACTGTTGTCCTCCTGAATGCGAGTCTAGTGTGTAACCACTGTGCCACCTCACTTGGTCTCTTGCGATAGAATGTATAGTCTTATAGGATAGGGGCATCAGATACAATTAAATGTGTTTCCTGCAAACACATGCACAGTTTCTGTTCCTCCCGTGTCCTGAAACCTTTTATGTTCCATTGTAATATTGGAGCCATCTATCATGGGGGATGCACTTTCAACTTGTCTTTCCACCATGGACATGAGTCCATAGTGGGAGGTGTGTTTTTTGCCTGGGTAGGTTTTGTAGCCAGAGTCACGGAAATGGTAGTGTTAGTGCTGGACAGTGAACCAGTCTGAACCTGTGGAGGAGCAGGGAGCTCTGCAATGTTGGCAACCACGGCCATATCTGATGTTCTGGGAAGAGGTATGGGCTTTGAAGTAACTGCAGCAGCATAACTGAATTGACAAATTCTTGACAGTTGACACTTCATGTTTTGGAGCTGATTTCCGTCAACCAAAGTACTCAACATCATGCCCAATTTTTCACTCTCCGAACTGCCCCACTTTTAATTGGTCAATTCACTTCCAGTTCCTTGTCTGGCTTTCTTTCTTGATGTGCTTGGATCCCGAATCCTGGGTCTGACCCTTTTATTTCATACTTCATCATACGTGATAAACGTACCACAAATATCTGTCTCTCTCTCTCTCTCTCTCTCTATGTCTCTCTAACACACACACACACACACACACACACACACACACACACACACACACGCGCGCACACACAATGCTAATGAAATACGTTTCATACAAGCACCAACCAAACACTGGTGGATCCTTCTGCACAAGATGTGATTCAGCATCAAATATACATTTGTTATAATTACAGAGATTGGCTTACATTAGAAACTGTCACAGGACATTGCATGAAGCCAAATTTTAGAAGGCCACAACTCAACATTATGACAGGATCATCAGAGTTTTAAATATAACAATGTCATCCAGTATAGATTTCTGATTACCACAAAGAAGACACGTCAATGGATTGTGCGTGTCTGCAAGTTGACGTGTCTTCTTTCCAGTAAGTGGCAATCTGTCTTTTCCTATGTTGTTGATATTCCTACCTAGTTTCCATTGTTTTATTCATCCAGTATAGTGGTGAAGTGCAGTGGTTAGTGTATAAACCCTATGTGTTGAAGGTCGTAAGTTCAATTCTCATGAGATATAGTAACATTTTTTTATTTGTAAATCTAATCAAAATACTTTGATTATTATTTTTATTCAGTTAATTGGTATAAACATTCTTTTTATTCTTTAATACTTTGCCATTTCATTTTCATTGTTGTATTGACATTTTTTATGTGCTCTTTTCTTTCCTATGATTCTGTTTTCATTTGGAATCTGTTTGTGTCGCCAACAGTTGGGAATGTGACAGCTCATGTAACCAGTGTGAAGATAGTTTCAGGTAAACAACGATAGTGAGCAATTACAATTTGCTGTAAGTGCTGAAACTGACATTTTTCTGTCTCGAGTTTGGTCGTAGAGGCTAGCTTTAATCATGGTGTCCAAACAGATTGCAATTTTAGTTCTGCCGCAGATTGTTGACCACTGTTTTCTGGGATATATTGCACATCATGAGGTTGTGATTAGGTTAGGTCATGAGTTTAAATTCAGGGCTACAAAACGCATCACCTGCCTCAGTTCAATAGTTAGTCACCGAAAACCAGTTATTGACAGAGCATCTCGCATTTCTATCATACCTCGTGGTGGCTGCCTCCAAAACTGCTATGCGCTAAACTTTAACAGCATTTTTGAAGTGACCTACTGTGTTTTTGTGTCATCTATAACTGAGTGGTAGCAGGCAGCTGAAGTGACAACACTGTAGCAGAAAGTGATAGAAGTAAACTGTCCAGTGATCAGACTATAGTGCTAACACTAGTAAACCCCGTTTCTGTAGTATCACCAGGTTTTTGAACTGGTGTTTGAGATCAGACGCAAAGGAGGCAGTGAACTTTGGGGACTGTGTGACATTATAGATACTTTTCTCCTCACCATGTGAGTTATGCATAGTTGTTTTAATTTTCTGTATTGTCCTTCCTTCAAGGAAGACACTATAGTCCCTATTCCAGACAGGGTGATAACCAGAGCAGTTTACACACTTCAGAGGTGGTGAACAACCAATTTCTTCATGGGCAGCCTTACCAGATTTGCCACAAGTGGCTTCTCCCTTACAACCTAAGGTGATGTGCCCAAAGTGTTGGCATGTGAAACAGTGCATTGGGTTGCGAAAATAACACCGCATGCTGAGGCGAAGGAAACTGCACTTACATTCTCTGGAGGTTCCGTGCTGCTGAAAGTCAGTCTAAACTAGTCTGATTTCACACTTCATTACTACTACTCAGCAATAAGGTGTTCCTGGCGTTCTTAACCTTTAACTCATGAGCAGAGATCTCTCAGATCACACAAAAATTTTCGAACTAACTCTCCAAGGTCAGTGGGGACTGGGTGTTTGTGTTGTTCCCATCATTTCATCATCATCATTCCAGAAACTGGCTAAACTGGACTGTGTAAAGATTGTGACCTTGTACGGCCGCTGGTGACTGAGCAGTTGAGCGCCTTGCAAGCCAAACATCAGCATCATCCGAGGTCAGTTGTGGTGGAATGCTTCTATACACCCCCTCCCCCCCCCCCCCCCCCCTTTAAATTGCCAACCCTACAATGTTTGTTATTGGCTGCATTATCATCTTGTTTGTTCCTTGTTGACACAGATTACTGACAAGTGTTAGGGTCTCCTAGACTGTGCCTCACGAACTACATACCTGTTTTCTTCAGTATGATACATTATAGTACAAAATGTGTTCAGGAGAACGCATCAGTTTTAACTTTCTTGAGTTTGATGAAACTGTTAGTTGGTGGATGGAGGAAGGTGTCAACCACATATATCAAGAAATAGATGAAAAAGACAATGATTTTACAGAAGTCAGTGATTATAGTTCTGTTATTGAACAAGAGTATCATTAAAAGAACTTCAGGATAACTGTGTTGGGGATCTGTCAGTTTCTACAGCAATGTACTTAAAGAATTATTTAAGTGTTTGTGCGTCCACACGTGCACACACACACAATGTATGTATTGTGTGTGATAAATAGTAAAAGGCTGCACACTTTATTTAGTGCAATAAAACAGGGAGCATTCACACAACACTACATAAATTATAAATTTCAAATATTTGTGCCTCAAGTCTCAGTTTAAACATAGGGGTGCCAGAGATCCCATCTAATAGAATATGTTACACGAAAGCCACCTCGTAAGTTAAAGGTTAAAAGTTTCGTCGTATACATAGCTTGCACCTTATGCTTTGTAGTGTCAGACTGCTATGGAACTTCTGGATTTTTGAATGCTTTTGTCCTCATTCCCAAGAGCAGTGAAGCTATTGGAGACAGGTAGACAGAAGCAATCAGACTTTCAACCTTTCCTGGATCATTTCACTGATTTCTAGGGCTTGGTTATAAATCAGCCTTCTGTTCTAGACCTAACATTACTATTGCTCTATACAAAGCTTGCTAACTCTTCTTGTGCCACTGTGGAATCAGCTTGCTGTTATTCTAGTATTGTGTAGCAGCAGTGATAATCACTGCATCTACAGAAACCACCAGCATCATTTCTCACTTGGGTTGTATTAACATCATTCATGAAAATAACACTGACCTTCCTCAGATTGATTGCCACACTTGATGATTATGCACCAGTTTGCATACGTGTACATCGTGACAGTCAGGGATTTGATTCACAAGCTTTGTTGAAAGGATAATATCAAAGGGATATTGAAAACTAATGTTTTGATAAAATGTTTTGGAATGAGAATTACTTAATGACAACTGCATTATGTAATTTGAAGGTACAATAACTTTTAAGCTTAAATAATTTGCATAATCAAATTTACTTATGACCAAAATGAAAATGATTCATAAAGATAATTTAATTGCAGAAAAAGTTTTTATCAAACAATGGAAAATCCAGGCTGGAATATAACATTATGAAAAGAATAGTTGCTACTCACCATACAGAGAAGATGCTGAGTCAAAGACAGGCATAACAAAAAGACTGTCAGAAAATAAGCTTTCAGCCAACAAGACCTTTGTCAAAAAACCAGACGACACACACACACACACACACACACACACACGGCTGCAGTCTGGCGGCTGAAGCCACACTGCGAGCTGCAGCAGCAGCATTGCACGATGAGACCGGCAACTGGGTGGGGGTAAGGAGGAGGGGGAGAGATAGTAGGGTAGGGGTGGTGGACAGTGAAGTGCTGCTGGGGAGTGTGCAGGGACGAGGTGGAGAGAAGGTAGGGCAGCTAGGTTCTGATGGGAGGTTAGACGGAGGGCAGGGGGGAGAGGGGGTTAGTGAAAAAGGAGAGAGGTAAAAAGACTGGGTGTGTTGGTGGAATGAGGGCTGTGTAGTGGTGGAAAGGGAACAGGGAAGGGGCTGGATGGATGGGAACAACACTAACGAAGGTTGAGGCCAGGAGTGTTATGGGAATGTAGAATATTTTGCAGGGAGCGTTCCCACCTGTGCAACACAGTAGTTTCAGCTCTCTGAGACTGCAGACATGTGTGTGTGTGTGTGTGTGTGTGTGTGTGTGTGTGTCTACTGCCGAAAGCTATAATTGTGTGAATCTTTTTGTTGTGCCTATTGCGACTCAGCATCTCCGCTATATAATTAAAACATACATTTAATCAGAGTGCAGTATCTGTTGAATGAAGCCAATAGACAGCAGACGGACCAGCATTAATAAATTCACTGAATGGTCCTGTGTACTTTCTCAGAGGGCAGTCTCTGACAATATGATGAACAGTTTGTTCTTGGCCCTCACAATCACTGGCTGGAGAGTCTCAAAGTCCCCACTTGTGCATCAGAGCATTGTACCTGGCGTTACTGGGTCTTATCATGTTCTGCTGAGTCCACTCAATTATCTTTAGATCAAATCCTGGTAGAATGGCAGATGGACCTTGAACATCTTGATGTTTTATTGTTGCAGCATTCCACTCCTGCACCACTCATCTTTAAGGTGAAATGTAAGATGACTATTAAATGTGAATACCTCAACAAACTAGCCATTGATCATAACACCGATATCATAGCTCTCCAAGAATCCATTCTAAATGGAGCAGCAATTAAGGACAAAAAGTGAGTAGGTTTATGATTTGCAAAGAATTGAATGCATTTATAGTGCAGCAGCTTTTTATAATGACTGAGTATTTAGCTATGATTGACAGCTGCACAATGCCATTATTCTAAAATCGAGGCAGCGGCCTGGGCCATTGTATATCCAGTCCAAAAGTTCCATATTTTCCTTTATGGCATCAAATTCAGTCTCATCCCAATCATAAGCTGCTTGTGGCACTTTTTGGTCATCCTCTGCACCTCCCAACAGGACCACACAATAACTCCAGCATATCACTATGAGATTTGCTACAGATCATTAGCACAGGATGCAGATGTCCATGGGAACTTATCCAGTCTTTGAAAATACTGAGGTTGTCTGTTTTCAGACTGATGATCTTTCACAGTAAATGGTTGATTGACTACCAGTAACAGCCCATCGCATAGCCCAGACCATCCGTCACGATCCTGTACTCAGTCAGGTGGCTCAGTTTGTGTGTGATGGCTGGCCCAAGCATTTTCCCACCAAGGTGTCTGGTCACTCCACAAATACTTCGTCATCAGCTGTCAGGTGTTGATGGCATGCTGCTCCTTAGCACCAACTCTGATGAACCCCATGTAGATGTCCTGTTCCTGCTGGCTCGTATACTTGCACTCCTACACCGTGGTCACTGGGGCATGACCCACATGATGGTCCTTGCATGGCCTGGCATTGATTCAGAAATTAAGAAGGTTGTTCACGAATGCAAACAGTGTGCCAATCAGCACGCACCACCACCACGAGCAATACAATTACGATCTTACACTCCATGGCCCATGCCAAGTCAGCTGTGGGACCACATCCACATCAACATCAACTTTGTAGGACCCTTCAGTAATTCCCTGTGGCTGATAGTATTGACGCACTGTTCAACTGTCCATATGTTTCGGGCATACGCTCTACCACAACAGAGGCTTCTGTGTGGCCTCTCACCCAGATTTTCGTGATCAAAGTGTTGCCCTGTATGATCATCTCCAATAATGGCCCACAGTTCACTTCGGCATTTTTTTAATACTTTCAGCACCCACAACGGTGTTACCCACCTTACTTCTTGCCTGTTTCACCCATAGTCAAATAGGGAGGTGGAGCGAATGGTGCGCCCATTTAAGACTCAGTTAAAAAAGTGCTTGTTGGATTTGCCAACAGGTTTGACGTTTGTCTCTGTTTCTCAGCAACTACAGGACCACCCAGCTGAATGGCCTTGGCCTGGAGGAAATCCTCCATGGCTACAAGCCTCAAATGTTGCTTCATCTGCTCTGCCCTGCTCCCCATGACCTGAGGTGCATTCACGTTATGCTTCGGGTGACTCTGTTTGGGTGCGCACATTTGGTCGGCAGTGCATGTGAGTGCTGGCAACAGTGTGTACGATGAGCGATTGGTGGATTTTCAGAATAGAGGCCCATAGGGTACCCCTGTCCTGCCATCAGAACCAACTGTGCCCTCAGTGGGGCCCTGAACTAGGTAATCACAGCCACTGCTGGCAGGGAATCCTTCCTGATCTTACTGGCTTCAACCTCCAGATGTTCTGTGGTACTACTGCCAAAATTCAGATATTTGGTTTTTGTCATGCTTATTATGAGGCCCCACTTTTCACACTCCTCTCTTATCTTCCAAAGCATGTACTCAGCATCATTCTAGTCATCAGCTATGATGACCTGGTCATCAGTGAAGAGAAGTGTGTACAAGATTTTGTGACCGACAGGGACTCCCATGCCCACAAATCTGTTCCTCAGGCTTTAAGTGCTTCCTCCCCACAGATTTTAAATAGCGTCAGTACTGAAGCACACCCTTCGAGTAGCCCTTCTGTGACAGGAATATCTGGTGACACTGAATTTGCTACTTTGACAGAGCTCACAAAATTCATATAGAAACTGTTTTAATTGCTTTTGAAAATAAAATTAACTGGATAGATAAAAAATGTGGTGGCAAGAGAACATACTTACAAAGGTGTCTGCAAGATTTTGGAGCCAGTGGCTCCTTTTTCCAGCAGAAGGGTTGAAGGGGAAGAAAAAGATGCGAAGGAAAAGGACTGCTGAGGTTTGGGAAAAGGGAAGCTTGGAAAAGTTGCCCAGAACTCTGGGTCAGGGGATACCCACCAGACGGGATGAGAAGGGTAGGCTGATTTTTGGGGACTGCACCTGACTAGATTTGAAAACCTAAGACCTTAAGTTTTTGGTTTTGTTTTGCTTTACGGAGCAAGAAACAACTCGGGTCATACGCACCCAAATCAAAACTATAGAACATGAAGACAGAGAGGAGTTAAAAAATGACTATATATCAGTCCCAATTGACATAACAGAAGACAGCTAAAAACAGGCATGTGGAAAAAGGGCTAAGAAGGACACCATACAGAAACAGAGGTCCAAAACTAAGAATTAAATGGCCTTCTCCATATTGCTTTGGTAGATAAAAAGTAAGACGCGGTTGATAGCCCGTGTGTCATTTTCTAAAATGACCGATAACTCAGATGGCAAACCCAAGCAGGAACATAAACAGTTAAAGAATGGACATTCCATTAGAAAGTGGCGGACAGTTAAAACTTGAGCGCAATGTGTATATAGTGCTGAGGCAGCTCCACTTATCAAACGACGATGGCTAAAAAGGCAGTGCCCAATATGCAGCCTAGTTAAAATGACCTCCTCCTGGCGGGAGGGCCGAAAGGAGGTCATCCAAGCTGCTGGGAGAGGCTTAATAAGCTGGAGCTTATTCCCGTGAAGGGAGGACCATTGGCGATGACAAAGGGACACCACCACCTGATAGACGGCAACAAAGAGATCATCGGAGGGAACATAGGAACTCACAAGCTGAGCTACGAGGACTGCAGCCTTGGCAGCAGAGTCAGCAGCCTCATTTCCTGGCATACCGACATGACCAGGAAACCACAGAAACATCACACTGGCTCCACCAAGAGTGAACAAGTGACAGTTTTCCTGGACCTGCTGCTCTAAGGAATGTGTGGTGTAAAGCACAAATAGACTTTGAAGGGCGCTGAGTGAGCCTGAGCAGAGTACACAACCGAAAAGGCTGTGTCACCTGATGTACTGTGTGGCCTGAAACAAGGTGATGAGCTCGGCTGTAAATATTGAGCAGTGTGCTGGAAGCCAATATCGAATAAGAGCTTAAGGGTTGAAGATAGGCTACTATGTAAGACAGAGATTAGTGCCGAAACATCATGCACGAGATAATAAGAGCGTAAAGCTATGTGCATTGTATGTGACAGGGAAAATACACAGGTCAGAAAATGAAAGATACAGAAAACTAAAAGGGTGTAAAAGAAGGAATAGTTACTGTCAAGGAAAGCTGAGGCCAAAGAAATTAACATAAATTAAAGCCAGGTGGGTGGCAGGCACCAAGGAGTGTTGTAACACCAGTTCCCACCTTAGCATGCTCTGGAACAGGATATTGTGTGTTGCCAGTATACACCCTCTGCCCGTGCCCATTCATCCGAATGGATAATTTCCCCTCAAGGGGGTCATCACTTTTCGGCGGGTGCGAACTTCTGCCCAAGGGGGTCACCAGTTTTTGGCGGGTTTGTACTTGGCTACCACAGCATCTTTTCCCTTCCATGCTGCATGTCTATCTTCTTCTTGTTCTTTTTCCCCACCCTTGGGGAACATGTTTGCACTGTTTTCGGAAATGTATCTTGCATTTTTTGTAGTCAATATCAGAATACTCTCCACTATTTTTCAACTTTTTTTCCTTTCTTCCCTCACCTTCTCTTGTCCTTCCTCCGCTTTGGCATTTGAGGTTCCTCTTTTTCTTCTTTCTCCCTGTGCACTCCTGAAGGCCGGCCCAGGCATCTGATGTGTAACAGGTGACTGGGTAACGCATAATTCCCAGCTCCGGGTTGACACATGTACTCCTGATACAGGCCAGGCCCGAGCTGCTACCTTCCGAAACTGCCGACTGGTTCCTCTGTCATATGTTCAGGAAGTGTGAACAATCACCTAAGGTGGGTGTGCCCCCATCTCAAGGGGAACCCATGTTGGATGGTGCGCACCATCAGAGACGCTGGCAATCATCTTCACAGTGAATGGCTTCAAAATGTAAACAGAATGAGGCTAACTGTCCAAAGACCCCACCCAGCAGCACCATGGATCCTCATGGTTTCATGTACTGAACATTGTCAGTCTTGCTATGGTAAATCCGTTTATTATTAAGAAAGCTGTTAATGCAACTGTTGGGCCTGTAAATCCTGCTCTCGTTTATGCAATGGCATTTTGCATTTGGAGACCACTTCTGATTTTCAAGCACAACTGCTTGCAGCTTCGCTCCTCCACGGCTATCCTATTCATGTCGAGGTGTTGAGGCCCATTGAATATTGAATTCTTCCCGCTGTGTTACTTACACCAGGCTTCTTGATGGTCTGATTGAGGCAGAAATCCAAGTGTACCACTCTGAGCAGGGTGTCATTGCAGTCCATTGGGTGAGGAAAAAAGTAGATGCCTCCTTAGTGCCCACCTAAACTCTCTTTCTCACTTTTGATAGAGTGGTTCTTCTGTCAAAGATCAAACCAGGTTATGAAGCTATCACAGTCAGACTGTATATGCGCTGCTACCAGTGTTGCCATTACAACCACACTCTAGAGTCCTGTTGACATGCAGCCAAATGTGTAACCTGTGGTAGCGATGCTCACAAGGGCACCTCCTCCCACGATTGTCCCATGTATCTCGATGAGCAGGCTGTCCAGGAGATCCAGGTGAAGGAAAAAGTGCCTTACCTGGTCGCTCACAAGTTGTTGGCTAGTTGGAAACCCTGCATTCTACCATCTGACATCTACAGTACTGTTCTTGCTACATCTCATTCCACAAAGGACATGGTCACGCAAGTATGCGACCTCAAATTTAGCACCACGGTGGTGAAATTGCCAAGCGTCATCTCATGGTAGTGTTCCTATGTCCTCATCCAGCGGTGCAGCACGCTACCAAACTCTCACTTCATGGGTAGGTGTCAGTAAATGGATAGCACACGGGAAGTGGTCGCTCAAGTATGTGTCAGAGAGAATCGACCACTCAGAATGATGGGCAAGCTGGGCAGTGCAGGAGGATAGGTCCAAATGGGAATAAGTGTGCATGGAGTCTTAAAGGACCATCATGTGGGTCATGCCCCAGTGACCACGGTGTAGAAGTGCAAGTATACGAGCCAGCAGGAACAGGACATCTACATGGGGTTCATCAGAGTTGGTGCTAAGGAGCAGCATGCTGTCAACACCTGATAGCCAATGACGAGGTATTTGTGGAGTGACCAGACACCTTGGTGGGAAAATGCTTGGGCCAGCCATCACACACAAACTGAGCCACCTGACTGAGTACAGGATCGTGACGGATGGTCTGGGCTATGCGATGGGCTGTTACTGGTAGTCAATCAACCATATACTGTGAAAGATCATCAGTCTGAAAACAGACAACCTCAGTATCGTCAAAGACAATCCTGATCCTCTGTCCCAGGGCCAGACAGTGTTCACATTAAGGTGTTGCAGTGCCTTTCCCTTGAGGGCAAGCACTTTCTGCTTCATATGCACAACTGCATCTGGGCAGAGGGCTCGTTTCCCAGATGCTGGCGTGAAGCCACTGTCATACTCATACCTAAGCACAGCAAGGACAAACGCCTTCCTTCCAGCTACCACCTTATTTCTCTCACCAGCTGCATCTGCAAGGTGATGAAACGTATGATTCATGCTTAGCTGGTATAGTGGTTCGAGTCTCGCAATTTACTAACCACTGCATAGTGTGGATTTCGAATGCGCTGTTCTGCAGTTGACCATCTTGTCACTTTGTCCACCCATATCATGAATGGTTTTCAACAGAAATATCAGACTATGGCCATGTTTTTTTTATTAAGAGAAAGCCTGCAACTCCTGCTGGGGGACTGGTATCCTCTGTACTCTCTACATGTGGGGCTTCCTTCAGGAATATTGAAAAGACCGAGTTTTCTAGGTAAGCGTGGGTTCTGCCGTGTCAGACACCTTTGTCCAGGAAAACGGTGTGCCTCAGGGTTCCATCCAGAGAGTCGTCCTCTCCGCTATCACAATTAACGCTATGATGACCTGTCTCCTGGCGGGCATCTCTGGCTCCCTTTTTGTTAAAGATTTTGCAATCTATTGCAGTTCTCCATGAACTGTCTGCTCGAGCGGCATGTCTCGATCGTCTTTAATGATGGAGCATCGGCAATGGCTTTTGGTTTTTTCACTGACAAGACCATTTGTATGAATTTCTCATGGTGCGATTAGTTTCTTCCACTGTCTACATTGTGGGCCTGTTGCTCTTCCATGCGTTGAAACTACCAAATTTCTGGGGCTCCTGCTCAATAGGAAACTTTCTTGGCCCTTCCATGGGCCTTGCCTGGCAGCCCGCTGTATGCTGTCCCTCAACATCCTGTGTGTCCTCAATGGTACTTCCTGGGGAGCAGATTGAACCACCCTCCTCCGTTTGCACCAGTCCCTTGTCCACTTGAAACCTGATTATCGGTGTTTTGTTTATTCATCTGCACGTCCAACCCTCTTAAGCCATCTCAATACTATCCACCACTGTGGCATGCTTTTGGCCACTGGCACCTTTTACACTAGCCCGATTGTGAGCCAGTATGCAGAAGTAGTCGAACTACCGCTGATCTACTGCCATTACTTTCTCCTCAGCAGATACGCACGCCATTTGTGTGCCATGCATGGCCACCCACCCTATGCCGCCTCCTTCGATGACTCCTCTAATTACCAGTATGTTACCTCATGGAGTTCGCTTTTGGCTCTTGCTCCACCAGCTTAACTTCACGCTACCTGCAACTTTCCTGGTGGGTGTGAACCCTTGACCAGCTTGGCTTCATGCAGCAGCCCATGTTCACCTTGACCTTCATTCGCTTCCTAAGGATACTACTCCAGCCTAGCTCTATCACCTCCAATTTCAATGTTCATGTGGAACTATGCAATAGTACCTTTGTGTACACTGATGGCTCTTTGACTGACCGTGGTGTTGGGTGTGCCTCCGTCATTGGTGCCAACATTTTTTGGTATCTGCTTCTGGAACACTGCACAGTATTTACAGCAGAACTCTTCGCCATGTATCAGGCCATGCAGTACATCCAGTGACACAGGCTTACCAATTGTGTCATCTGCTCAGACTCTTAATGGCCTACAAAGCTTCTGTGTGCTGTAACCATCCATCCATTAGTGCAATGGGTCCAGGAAAGCTGTGACTTGCTCTCTCTTCATGGAGCCAATGTGATGTTTATGTGGGTTCCTTGTCACATTGGTCTAACAAGAAATGAGGTCGCTGACACTGTTGCCAAGGATGCAGTCCTCGTACCTCAGCCCACTAGTTCCTACATTCCCTCTGATGAGACCTGTGTTGCTGTCTGTCAGCAGGTGGTGTCACTTTGGCATCACAACTGGTTCTCCTTCAATGAGAACAAGTGTCACGTTATTAAGCCTCTCCCAGCAGCTTGGGCGACCTCCTCTTGGCCCTCTTGCTGCTGGGAGATCATTTTAATTAGGTTGCATATTGGGCATTGTCTTTTTACCCATTGCCATTTATTAAGTGGTGCTCCCTCACCGCTTTGTGCACACTGCACTTGACTTTTGACGGTCCACCATTTCCTGATGGAATGCCCTTTTTCTAACTGGTTACATTCTTGTGTTTGCCATCCGAGTTATCAGCCATTTTAGTGAATGACGCACAGGCTATTGACTGTGGTTTACTTTTTATCTGTCATAGCAATATGGCGAAGGCCATTTAATTTTTAGTTGACCTCCGTTTCCGTGTGACGTATTTTACAGACCTTTGTCCACGACTCTGTTTTTAGCTGTCTTCTCTTCCGTCAATTGGGATTGACATGTAGTCATATGTAAATCCTCTCTCTGTTCTAGTTTCCACATGGATGCGTATGATCCTAATTGTTTTTGCGCCCTAACACAAAACGACAACTAACAGGTAACTTTGTGGTAGTCATGTGGATGTAAAAGGCCAAACGGTGTTTACATAACAGCTGGTATACAACATGTGTCCTGCTCACATTAATCAACTTTATACGTTCCAATGACTACTTTACCTTTGAGGGGCAGACACACAAACAGACCAGGGGCACAGCCAAGGGAACCATGATTGCTTCTTCATATGCCAACTGTTCAAGGGTCAATTGGTGTGGGTTTTCCAGGGATCCTTAAGCCCTCAGCTCCTCGTTTGGTTTATATACATTGAAGACATCTTTGCCACATGGACTCATGGTGAGCTGTTGACCTGTTAAAATTATTGGAATCTCTAAATACATTCTCCCTACTAAATTTCACATTGTCCTATTCAGAATCCCATTCCAGTTGCCTCGCCATTGACCTCATCCTCATCTAAGGTCAGCTACACACTTCTGTTCACATTAAACCTACCAACGAACAACAGTATCTACATTTTGATAGTCTCCATCCTTTCCACATCAAATGTTCCCTCCCATATAGTCTTGGCATTTGAGCAAACACATTTGTTCAGATGCAAACTCTTCACAGCATTACACCACCACTCTCACCTCAGTCTTCACTGGGCATAATTACGCCACTAGCCTTGTTCAAAAGTAGATTTCCTGCCCCATCATATCCAATCCTGGTACTTCTGACCCTCCAAAAAACAGTTTAAGATTACATCTCTTGTCACTCACTATCACCCTGCTCTTCAATGGTAACAAGACTTGACATACTAAAATCATGCCCCAAAATGACATCCAGTCTGTTCGACATTTTTCCCACCACACCTAGATTAGCTTTTTGTTAACCTCAAATCTCCAAATTGCCTTGATCAGACCCTACGCTCCTTCTGCACCCATTTCCTGCCATATAGCTCCTACAGCTGTGACCATCCCAGCTGTAATACTTGCCCTACACACCCTCCTACCATCACCTGTATCTCAAGCATGTTGTTTTGGCAGAAATCTCTGTCTTTCGTAGTACCCTGTCTTCCACCTTTAAGCTCGTAGGTTTTCAAATCTTCTCTGCTGCAGTCCCCAAAAATCAGTCTTTCCTTCTCATCCCATCTGGTAAGCCTCTCCTGACCCACAGTTCTGGGCGACTTTTGCAAACATTCCCCATTTACTAAACCTCGCCAATCCTTTTCCTTCACATCTCTTCCTTTTCCTTCAGCCCTTTTGCTGGAAGGAGGAGTCACTTTGTGTGTGTTTTCTCCTGCCACCACTTCTTGAGTAGAGTTTTTATCTATCCAATCACATTATGTTTAATTGTTTTTATGTAAATAGTTGACATGCTACTATTCCTCATAATTGTCCACAGATTGTTATGTCGTACCGTATCATAGGCCTTCTGCAAATACATGGAGACTAAATTGGCCTCTATCCCTCTGGCAATTCGCTATGAGATTCCATAAAGTGAATATTCCATCAATAATTGAACACCCTGGTCTTAAAACCATTCTGTTCTTCAGGTATTATGGCCTCCATCTGGATTCATTCTTTTAAAGATTCTCCCATTCGCACTACCGATAGTATCAAATTTATGCCCTGGTAATTCCCACAGTCCTGCCTATAAAAGCTGACAGGGTCTGGACACACAACAACATCATGTACACCTTGTTTTGTGAAGCAAAAAGGGGTTTGTAAAACCAAAAAGACACAAAGTACATTTAATATGTGTGCAGTGCCCTCAGAACACAAAAGAAGAAGGATCAGTCACAACAAAACATGACAAGCTTATCAATGCAGGACACCATAAAGATGGTCCTGCAAAACCATGTAATGTAAAATCAAGTTTTTCAATAAACAGAGCCCACTGATAATGACACAGAGTTGCTGAAACACATATAGGTAACAGGGAAAAACAAAAAAAAAAAAAAAACAGTATTTTGCACAAAAGGCGGAACCTATATCCAATAATTTTAACTGCAAATACGAAAAAATACAAGAGCTGTAGATGCAAAAGATGAGTTTTCTCCTTCTTGCAGATTAAAACAATAATAGACTTTTTCCATTCTTTGGGTACCTGATCTCTTTTCGAACACTTATGGTTTGTTTGTTTGTTAGTTTCTTACATGTTCCATAGATCATCTGAACAATTCTTTAATCAAACTTATGTAGGACGAGTCAGTTTACAAGATACATATTATTATTAGTGTTAATATTAACGAACAAACTTACTTTTAATCCTACGCATGCAACTACATTTCTTTTATTGGCGACCAGTTTTTACGTAGAAATTTGTGGGTGGAATAGAAGGAGTTTTACACGAGAAATTATTTTAAATTATATTTAGAACTTGTTTTGCTTCCTGTCAGACATTTTATGTTGTTGGGAAAATTTTTGTTCCTGCACATTGAACTCCTTTCTGATCCAGTGACAGCTTTAACAGTGAGTAATAAAAGTCATTTCGCCCTCATGTGTTGTAGATATGGACATCACTGTTGTTCCCCCAATGGTGATGGCACAGTGAAAAAGCTTAGCTTCTACATTTACTTCCAAGATTAGTAATTATATGAAAAGGTAGCTGAACTTAATTGCTTGAGAAGCTTAGTAAAATAGTTCTTCCAGTTCAAGTTTTCCTAAATACGTACACCCAAAAACATGGAGCATTCTATCCTATTTACAGATTCCTGCTCATATGCTACATCACTTGTGGGTATGACAATCTGTTGTACAGAACAGAATGTACTGTGTTTTTCTAAATTTAGGGAGAGTCCATTATTAGAGAACCACTTAATTCTCTGGAAAATGCCAGTAACTCTTCTTACACTTTATCTCCAATGGAATTTGTTATAACACTAGTATTGTCAGCAAAAAGCACCAATTTTTCTTGTTGAATGTTAACTGGAAGGTCATTCACACACAGAGGGTGATTCACAAAGATAAGCAAATATTTTAATATGTTATTCTACAATTAAATCTAAAGAAAACAGTTCAGATAAACATAGGTCCACAAATGTTTAGTTGCAGAGTTACGGCTAATAAAAGATTTTGCCTGAATTTTAGCAACTTTGCTAATATGAAGCCATCACAAAACTGTACGAGGTTAAAGCAAGGCACGATTTCCATTTATTTTGTTGTTATTGATCTCGTGAATCTAATAAAACATGTCTCAGAAAATTCTCTTCAGTAGTTATCCAGAACATCCAGAGAAGTAAAGATGTAATTTCATAAAATTTTTAACTAACTATTAGGCGCAATTTCTTTTTTAATTCCAAACAATTGCACAAAGTTTTCAACAGAAGTTGTAGAGAATTTAATTTTGGAAAAATGATGGTGATAATGGTAACTGAAACTGTATGAAAGTGTCAGACAATTTGCTTTTATTAGTACCATAGCGCACACGAATTAATGTTAAACCAGAAAAAACAAAGCTCATTGTTAAGGAAGTTATGCAGTGTACATACAATTTCTCAATACATTCACAATAAATGTTCAAAATGTCTCCACAGAGTTCAATGCATTTAGCTGTATGTGTATGAAGAGATTTTGTTGCTCGTTTCAGTTTCATACGGTTGTTCTTCATTTCATCTATTGCATTCATAATGCAAGCAAGTAATGCCTCATGTGTATTGACTTTGTCCTCATAAGCTATGTCTTTCATCCATCCCCATACACAAAAATCCATTGGTATTAAATCAGAAGATCAGGTTGGCCACAGACGTGTAGCACCACGACCAATCCGTTTCTGGGGAAAATGTTCATTTACATGTGTAGTAACGGCATTGGTGAAATGTGGAGGTACACTGACATGTTGAAAATATATTTGCAATTGCGTAGCAGGTGGAACATCTTCAAGCAAGCAGGGCATTTCTTTTTTGAATGAACTTGTAACGCCGGAAATGCATATCCTCGTATTTCCATCTATTGTACTATAATTTTTTGCTTGTTTTGTTACCTCAAGATATGACATTTCTGTGTCTTTATATATTGTAATTGTATATATATATATATATATATATATATATATATATATATATATATATAAAAAAATAGAGGGAAACATTCCACGTGGGAAAAATATATCTAAAAAGAAAGATGATGAAACTTACCAAACAAAAGCGCTGGCAGGTCGATAGACACACAAACAAACACAAACATACACACAAAATTCTAGCTTTCGCAACCAATGGTTGCCTCGTCAGGAAAGAGGGAAGGAGAAGGGAAGACAAAAGGATATGGGTTTTAAGGGAGAGGGTAAGGAGTCATTCCAATCCCGGGAGCGGAAAGACTTACCTTAGGGGGAAAAAAGGACAGGTATACACTCGCGCACACACACACATATCCATCCACACATACACAGACACAAGCAGACATTTGTAAAGGCAAAGAGTTTGGGCAGAGATGTCAGTCGGGGCAGATGTACAGAGGCAAAGATGAAGTTGAAAGACAGGTGAGGTATGAGCGGCGGCAAATTGAAATTAGAAATTAGCGGAGATTGAGGCCTGGCAGATAGCGAGAAGAAAGGATATGCTGAAGGGCAAGTTCCCATCTCCGGAGTTCTGACAGGTTGGTGTTAGTGGGAAGTATCCAGATAACCCGGACGGTGTAACACTGTGCCAAGATGTGCTGGCCGTGCACCAAGGCATGTTTAGCCACAGGGTGATCCTCATTACCAACAAACACTGTCTGCCTGTGTCCATTCATGCGAATGGACAGTTTGTTGCTGGTCATTCCCACATAGAACGCTTCACAGTGTAGGCAGGTCAGTTCCCATGAAATCCCCAAACCACCTTCCCTACCCTGTGGCTCCTACCCCTGTAACCGCCCCCGGTGTAAAACCTGTCCCATGCACCCTCCCACCACCACCTATTCCAGTCCTGTAACCCGGAAGGTGTACACGATCAAAGGCAGAGCCACGTGTGAAAGCACCCACGTGATTTACCAACTGACCTGCCTACACTGTGAAGCGTTCTATGTGGGAATGACCAGCAACAAACTGTCCATTCGCATGAATGGACACAGGCAGACAGTGTTTGTTGGTAATGAGGATCACCCTGTGGCTAAACATGCCTTGGTGCACGGCCAGCACATCTTGGCACAGTGTTACACCGTCCGGGTTATCTGGATACTTCCCACTAACACCAACCTGTCAGAACTCCGGAGATGGGAACTTGCCCTTCAGCATATCCTTTCTTCTCGCTATCCGCCAGGCCTCAATCTCCGCTAATTTCTAATTTCAATTTGCCGCCGCTCATACCTCACCTGTCTTTCAACTTCATCTTTGCCTCTGTACATCTGCCCCGACTGACATCTCTGCCCAAACTCTTTGCCTTTACAAATGTCTGCTTGTGTCTGTGTATGTGTGGATGGATATGTGTGTGTGTGCGCGAGTGTATACCTGTCCTTTTTTCCCCCTAAGGTAAGTCTTTCCGCTCCCGGGATTGGAATGACTCCTTACCCTCTCCCTTAAAACCCATATCCTTTTGTCTTTCCTTCCCCTTCCCTCTTTCCTGACGAGGCAACCATTGGTTGCGAAAGCTAGAATTTTGTGTGTATGTTTGTGTGTCTATCGACCTGCCAGCGCTTTTGTTTGGTAAGTTTCATCATCTTTCTTTTTTTATATATATATATATATATATATATATATATATATATATATATATATATGCATTTATGTCGATTTGTAATTGGTTTATTTTGTGAATATTATTTGTATTTATACGTTGGGTCTGGCCTAGGGAAAACTATGCTATCGAACGAGTACATCGATGGGTCGTGTGAAGAACGAAAGTGTGTAGGATCTTTGGAAGTGTGAACTCTGCCGCATGAAGCGCGGGCAGAGAGGGAGTCTGGCTGGAGTCGCGAGTGGAGGAGGTGTTGTGTGACGCTCCCGCGAGTTGCCGCGCTTTCCGGGTTCAGCAGCATGTAATTGCGCTCGACTTGCGATGGTAGTTTCGGACATGGTGTCGCGGATGGGAAGCATTAGCTGGTGGACATCAAGAGCCCGTTTCGCCTGGTGACCGTGTCGAGAAGAAGGCGCGCCAGCATCCAGCTTCTGCAACAGCGACGGCCGACAATGAGTGACTGTCGCCACCTCCTCGATCGACGACTTCAAACCTTCAATCAATCAACAAGGAAGACTAAAAGCACGTAAAGTTTCAGAACTGTATGGCGGACCTCAGCTTTTCAAACTGTTCAAATCACAAAATTACAGCAATGTAGCATGGACCTTTGTTGCTCATTGTCCCAATTGCATTGCCAAGCAGGGTCCCTTCCTTTTCCGAAATGAACCTGAGTGTCGTTGAAATTCAAACGCCAGCATTAAAATAATATAATTAAATTTCACTGCTTTAATTTCAAAGTTCAGTTAAAGTATTCATAGCTGGCTACAATATTTAGCTTACACGAGCACAAATTAAGAGTGCGAGTTTTGTTAGCATATTTTAGCTTACCTGTGACTGCAGCTCAGCTTGGTATGTACTAAATTTTACTATTGTTAATTGCTCAGAATCATTTAATTCAAGTTCGAAGTTAAATCTCTTATTTCTAAATTGCGTAGATTCAAGTAGGTTTTGAAATGATTGTTGAGGTAGCCCAAGACTAATTGTATTTTACTGAATTTCGATATGCTTCAGAAACAAAGTTCACTATTAATTTCAGTCACTAAATTAACTTTCAATTTTCCAGTTTAATTAATTCTTTTGCTAAATTAAGTCAGGGTGTAGCGAAATTTATTACTTCAGGCAAACATTCAGTTTTCACACAACACGTGTCAACCTTCAGTTGCCACGCTTTTAGTGCTAATTATATGTGCAATAACCTTTCTTTTTCAGTTATTATAGTAATTGTCCACAGGACTGGCGACCGTAAATTTCCCCAAATCTCAAATATCTAATTACCGCTAGTTAATTGTTAACGTAACGGCCGCACATTTACTTTCTTTATTAACTTTACCCCTTTTCAAAATTAATTTCCACCAGTTTCATTTGCATTTTTCCTTTCATTTAGATGTAACCCTTTCCTCCCTCTTTACCAACAGATTAACTTCGGTGACGATTGCTTTTCCCAAATTTCCATTAGGTACACACGGTTTAATTTTTCATTGTCGTTCAGGTCGATAAGTGAGTGGGAGGTTACAAACTGCAAGTACATCTCACCAGTTAGACGTCCTGGGAAAATGAATGGTCCAATAAAGTGTGTGTTCCAGAATGAGATTTTCACTCTGCAGCGGAGTGTGCGCTGATATGAAACTTCCTGGCAGATTAAAACTGTGTGCCCGACCGAGACTCGAACTCGGGACCTTTGCCTTTCGCGGGCAAGTGCTCTACCATCTGAGCTACCGAAGCACGACTCACGCCCGGTACTCACAGCTTTACTTCTGCCAGTACCTCGTCTCCTACCTTCCAAACTTTACAGAAGCTCTCCTGCGAACCTTGCAGAACTAGCACTCCTGAAAGAAAGGATATTGCGGAGACATGGCATAGCCACAGCCTGGGGGATGTTTCCAGAATGAGATTTTCCCTCTGCAGCGGAGTGTGCGCTGATATGAAACTTCCTGGCAGATTAAAACTGTGTGCCCGACCGAGACTCGAACTCGGGACCTTTGCCTTTCGCGGGCAAGTGCTCTACCATCTGAGCTACCGAAGCACGACTCACGCCCGGTACTCACAGCTTTACTTCTGCCAGTACCTCGTCTCCTACCTTCCAAACTTTACAGAAGCTCTCCTGCGAACCTTGCAGAACTGGCACTCCTGAAAGAAAGGATATTGCGGAGACATGGCTTAGCCACAGCCTGGGGGATGTTTCCAGAATGAGATTTTCACTCTGCAGCGGAGTGTGCGCTGATATGAAACTTCCTGGCAGATTAAAACTGTGTACCCGACCGAGACTCGAACTCGGGACCTTTGCCTTTCGCGGGCAAGTGCTCTACCATCTGAGCTACCGAAGCACGACTCACGCCCGGTACTCACAGCTTTACTTCTGCCAGTACCTCGTCTCCTACCTTCCAAACTTTACAGAAGCTCTCCTTGCGATGGTAGAGCACTTGCCCGCGAAAGGCAAAGGTCCCGAGTTCGAGTCTCGGTCGGGCACACAGTTTTGATCTGCCAGGAAGTTTCATATCAGCGCACACTCCGCTGCAGAGTGAAAATCTCATTCTGGAAACATCCCCCAGGCTGTGGCTAAGCCATGTCTCCGCAATATCCTTTCTTTCAGGAGTGCTAGTTCTGCAAGGTTCGCAGGAGAGCTTCTGTAAAGTTTGGAAGGTAGGAGACGAGGTACTGGCAGAAGTAAAGCTGTGAGTACCGGGCGTGAGTCGTGCTTCGGTAGCTCAGATGGTAGAGCACTTGCCCGCGAAAGGCAAAGGTCCCGAGTTCGAGTCTCGGTCGGGCACACAGTTTTAATCTGCCAGGAAGTTTCATATCAGCGCACACTCCGCTGCAGAGTGAAAATCTCATTCTGGAAACATCCCCCAGGCTGTGGCTAAGCCATGTCTCCGCAATATCCTTTCTTTCAGGAGTGCTAGTTCTGCAAGGTTCGCAGGAGAGCTTCTGTAAAGTTTGGAAGGTAGGAGACGAGGTACTGGCAGAAGTAAAGCTGTGAGTACCGGGCGTGAGTCGTGCTTCGGTAGCTCAGATGGTAGAGCACTTGCCCGCGAAAGGCAAAGGTCCCGAGTTCGAGTCTCGGTCGGGCACACAGTTTTAATCTGCCAGGAAGTTTCATATCAGCGCACACTCCGCTGCAGAGTGAAAATCTCATTCTGGAAACATCCCCCAGGCTGTGGCTAAGCCATGTCTCCGCAATATCCTTTCTTTCAGGAGTGCTAGTTCTGCAAGGTTCGCAGGAGAGCTTCTGTAAAGTTTGGAAGGTAGGAGACGAGGTACTGGCAGAAGAAAGCTGTGAGTACCGGGCGTGAGTCGTGCTTCGGTAGCTCAGATGGTAGAGCACTTGCCCGCGAAAGGCAAAGGTCCCGAGTTCGAGTCTCGGTCGGGCACACAGTTTTAATCTGCCAGGAAGTTTCAAAGTGTGTGTTGATTATACCACACCAAACATTTGTGCTAAATCCCTGCTAGAAATTGCATTGCACTGTTGCATGTGGGTTTGTTTCAGACCATACATGCTTGTTATGTAAATTGTTTATACCATCTTGAGTAAATTGTGCCTCATCAGTAAATAAAATGTATTTGTGTACATGCCGATTAGTATTTAAACAGTTACACCACTCCCAGCAAAGAGCAGGATCTTCCGGATGTAAATGATGCACTTTTTGTTTATGGTAAGAATACAGATTATTGTATTTCAGTGTACACCATACCTTTGTGAAATGTCTAATCATTGAGAGACATGTCGTGTACTGGTACCTGGGCTATGTTGAACAGAATCCATATCATCATCGCCTTCACGTATCGAGCACTCTTACTGATAATGAATGCTAGATAGAGAACCTGTCTCCCGTGACATTCATTCAGAATGCTCCACTACTGGTTCATGCATTTGGAATCCTCCAAGTTGGATAATGTATGCAATATTTAACTGCAGCCGTCACATTACCTTCACATTTGCCATAAATAAACACCATACTGGCGTATACCTCTGTCATACATTTGAAAGGCATCCCTATTTCATAAATAATCTACAAACTACAACAGTTACTATGTGGTTTCACTTAAATACACTGTTGTTATGTTCTTTCACTGAACAATACACAAAACTAATTTGTTTCAGGATTAGGAAACGACAAACAACTCACTAACAGTTGCCATAAAGACAAATGTTTCTACATTCTTAATGGAAGGTGAACAAATTTGCTTGTATAATAATCTTTGCTTCTGTGGATGTTCTGGAAAACTATTGCAGATACACATCTGGGACATGTTTTATTAGATTCACCAGATCAATAACAAAATATATGGAAATTGTGCTTTACTTTAACCTCTTACAGTTTTGGGATGGTTTCACATCAGTGAAGTTGCTAAATTTCAGGCAAAATCTTATTAGTCGTAACTAAACAGTTATGGACCTATGTTTATATGAACTTTTTTGTTTAGTTTTACTTGTAGAATAACATAGTAAAATATTTGCATATCTTCGTGAATCGCCATGTATAAGGAACAGGAGTGGACCCAAAATTTAATCCTGTAGGACTCCTCTTGCGATTTTTCCTGTTACTAAAATTTTTCTACCTTTTCCACATTGCCTGAATTATTCAGTACAGCCTTTCGAATTCTGTTTGTTAAGTATGATTCAAACCATCTGTGTGTACATCAACAATTACATGAAACTTGAGTTTTTCTAATAGAGTAACATTATTTACACAATCAGATGCCTTGGTAGGATCACATAAATATACCAACTAGCGATATATTATTATTTAAGGCTTTTACTATTTGATGAATGAATGAACAATGAAATGCCAAAGAAACTGGTATAAGCATGCATATTCAAATACATCGGTATGTAAACAGGCAGAATACTGCACTGCATTCGGCAACGCCTATATAAGACAAGTGTCTGGTGCAGTTGTTACACTGGTAACTGCTGCTACAATGGCAGGTTATCAAGATTCAAGTGAGTTTGAACGTGGTGTTATAGTCGGCGTACGAGCGATGGGGCACAGCATCTGTGAGGTAGTAATAAAGTGGGGATTTTCCTGTATGACCATTTTACGAGTGTACTGTGAATATCAAGCATACGGCAAAACATGAAATATCTGACATCACTCCAGCTGGAAAAGATCGTGCAAATACAGGATCAACAATAACTGAAGAGAATTGTTCCACGTGGCAGAACTGCAACCCTTCCGCAAATTGCTGCAGATTTCAATGCTGGGCCATCAACAAGTGTCAGCGTGCGAACCATTCAACGAAACATCATCGATATGGGCTTTCAGAGCCGAAGGCCCACTCGTATACCCTTAATGACTGCATGACGCATAGCTTTACGCCTTGCCTGGGCCTGTCAACACCAACATTGGACAGCTAATGGTTGGACACATGTTGCCTGGTTGAACAAGTCTTGTTTCAAATTTTATCGAGTGTATGGATTGTACGGATATGGAGACAACCTCTGGGACTGTTCAAGCTGGGGAAGGCTCTGTAATCGGGGAGGGGGGGGGGGGGGGGGGAGGGGGGCTGTGGAGTTGGAGTGGTATGGGACCCCTGACAGGACTAGATATGACTGACAGGTGACACATACGTAAGCATCCTGTCTGATCGCCTCTATCTATTCAAGTCCATTACGCATTCCGACAGACTTGGGCAATTTCAGTAGGACAATGTGACACCCCACACATCCAGAATTGGTACAGAGTGGCTCAGGGAACACACTTCTGAATTTAAACCGCTGGCCACCAAACTGCCCAGGCATTAACATTGAGCATATTTGGGATGCCTTGCAATGTGTTCAGAAGAGACCTCCACCCTCTCATACTCTTACAGATTTATGGACAGCCCCGCAGGATTCATTGTGTCAATTCCCTCTAGCACTACTTCAGACATTAGCTGAAGCCACACGTCGTGTTGCAGCACTTCTGCGTGCTCGTGGGGGACCCTACATGATATTAGGCAGGTGTACCAATTTCTTTGGTTATTCAGTGTATAAACAGAATTCTCTGTAAAGCAATCCAAACTGTGATAGGTTAAGTAAATTGTTTCCACTTAAGTATATGACTATTTTTGAGTACATGACTTTTTGGAATGATTCAGAAGAAGATATCAGTAAGAAAACTGGACGATCACTGTTTAAGTCTGTCTTTGTCACCTGTCTTATGAAGTAGTTTGGTAATTGCATATTTTAACTTGTCTAGAAAAAATTCCTTGTCTAGAGTGCATTATATAATAGAGGGAAACATTCCACATGGGAAAAATTATCTAAAAACAAAGATGATGTGACTTACCAAACGAAAGTGCTGGCAGGTCGATAGACACACAAACAAACACAAACATACACACAAAATTCAAGCTTTCGCAACCAACCGTTGCTTCGTCAGGAAAGAGGGAAGGAGAGGGAAAGACGAAAGGATGTGGGTTTTAAGGGAGAGGGTAAGGAGTCATTCCAATCCCGGGAGCAAAAGACTTACCTTAGGGGGAAAAAAAGGACAGGTACACACACACACACACACACACACACACACACACACACACACACACACACCCATCCGCACATATCTCACTAAGAACATTACTTATTGAGTTGTAACAACTTTTCAGAATTCTAATAATGGAAACTCTAAGTTGGAATATCAATAATTTAAGAAAAAGATAGATTGCTACTTACCATAAAGATGACAAGTTAAGTTGCTAACTGCTGACAGGCACAACTAAAAGACACTTCCCCCTTAGCTTTTGGCCACAGCCTTCATCACAAAAGGACAGACGGATGGAGGCGCGCGCGCGCACGCACGCACGCACGCACACACACACACACACACACACACACACGTCCGCCTTCTCCTCATCTCTGGCAGTTTGTTCCAAGCTGCCGGAGATGATGGTGGTAAGCTAATGTGTGTATTTTAGTTGTGCCTGTCTGCAACTTTTAAGAATTATGTTTGAAATACCATCAACCTCACATGAGCTTTAGTTTTTTTTAGAAATTGCATGATTTTAACAATTTTATTGAAGGATGTTGGTGCTACATCTTGTTGCTTAAAGTTTTGTGGAATGACATTTTTAATGTATTCTCTTGCTTCTTCAACTAAACCATCTAGTCCTATATTTACTTCTGCTTTTAGAAAGTGACTCTCAAAAGAACTTGCAACTTGTGAATTATCAGTCACACATTCTCATTTAGTTGAATTGTTATGGAATCTTTTACACTGGCTGCCCTATCTCCCATTTGAAGATGTCCCATATAGTTCTGATATTATTATCTGAATTATTTAATTCTGTCCGGACATGCATATTTCTGGACATTTTAATAACTTCCCTTAATATACTACAGTATTTTTTTGTAGTATACAAGTAATGTCGAATTTTGACTTACTCTGGCTTTTCCATAAATTTCCCTCCTCCTCTTAAATGACATTTTAATTTCCTTGGTTATTCTTGGCTTACTATTTTTTTTAAACGGATCTTCTGGATAATTTTTAGGAAAGTAACTTTCAAATACTGACACAAAATTACTATAGAATAAATTGACCCCAACATTAGCATCTTTTTCTGCATATACCTCATCCCATACCATTCCTTTTGGCTTACTCTTAAAACATTGTACCCCTTCTCATTAATAAGCCCCACTGCTTAGTATGATACTGCCTCATGGTGGTACGGTGCTACACTGTTTATTTCCATTAATTGTGCATCATCAGACAGTCCATTAACAATTGGATGCACATTGATTGTTGTACTGTCTATTATACAACTGGGCCAGTATATCATATTCAACCATAGGAGCTGCCTTTATTAATTCTATTTTTATTCCATCAGGACACTGTGGTTTCTCATTTTTCATATGCTTCAGAGTTTTACAAATTTCTTATAAAGTTATTTGTCGTGGACATGGATGTTCGTCTTCTTCCATCAAATTTAATGTCTCTTGCATAAATTCCTCTCTCTTCTCCATAAGCAGGGCTTGGTAATTTTTCACCCACTCCTAGCTTATTAAGATAATCCCAACATTATCTGTTTTCAACTCTCACCATCTTCAATATCTTCCACAGTGCACTTGCTCTAGTGGCACTTAAGTTTTCTTCTACAAGTTCTTCAGCTTTCAGCTGTGCCTCATTTTTTGCATCAGTAATGGCCCTTTGTGCCAATATCCATTTAGCTGCATACGTTTTACGGTAATCACCAAGCCAAATGCTCAGCCAGCCATTTGTTGTTGGCCTCTGCTTTCATGTTCAATAATTTCTCTACTTCCATGTTCTATGATGGATTCTGCCTTTCTTTTCCCAATTTTGCTTTCTCCATCTCTCTACCCATTCTGTGTACTGAAGTCCCAATAAGTATAATTTCTTTTTGATCACTTATCTTCTCCAGTGATCCCATCGGACCACCAAAAATTTTTCTTCACTTGCATCTTGGTGTCTTTATTTGGTGCATACACAGCCATGATCACAACTGAGTGGCTCCTTAATTCTAGCTGCACCTGAAGAATTCCACGACTAATTTGGTTCCAGGGTTTTGTATCTTTCTTGTATTTTTTCATAACAACTACAGAGACCCCACTTGTGACACTCTCCTCTTAGGGGACCCCACTGTGGATATATAACCATTCCATTCTTTCATACATTTGCCCTTTTTCTTTGTTTCATTTAGGGCTGCTACATCCATGTCATATTTCATTATTTCATGAAATGTTCTCTCAGTTTTAGAGGCAATCCCCTGGATGTTCCATGTACTGATATTCATTGTGCTTATACATGCCAAATTTTGTTTTCCAGAAAGATCTACCTGTTCATCTGAGGCTATTTTAATGGGACATGTTGCCATGGAATTTTTTTTTACAGTTGACAGGGTAGTTTTTACTTATGGTTTTCTTCCATTAGACAGACTGCCTTTCTGGACTACGGAAGTCAGTCTACCCTAGCCTTCTCAACTCATGCCATCTTGAGCAAAAGTAAGCTGCTGATCCTCCTTGAAGCGGTAGGCTCATGTATGCTCGTTTGCTCTTGTTATTTAAAGGTGCAAGAGAATTGCCTTTCACTACCTTCAGTTAGCTGCATACTGCTCATCTACTGTACATCATCCATTGCCCAGCAGCCAAGCGACTTCTGTATTCTTGGACATGGAAGTAGAATTTGTTTGCAGAGTTGACTTGAATACTCAGTCTTCAACCTCTGTTAACATATGGCCCTCTTATTGTAGCATTTCTTCATCTCCACTATTAGTTTTTACTTCTTAGCCTTTAGCTTTCCCTCTCCCCTCTCCGACTGTAGCTCATACTTCATAATTCAAATTATTAAATGATACATGCATTAGGTACCACATGCATATAAAAAAGAATCAATGTTCTCCTTCACATCTTGCATATAGTTTAGAATTAAGAAAAACAGAATTCTTACTAGTTGGGGAAGAAAGTGGGCACACTCTGAATCTTCCAAATTCACCTCTCCTCATTTACCCATTGAATTTGAATATCAAATTAATTACATGTCAATAATAATCTAATCTTTGAAACCAAGAAACAGTCACAAATTTCTCTTTACTTTGACCTTCCAAGTCTGATAGATAAATTTATTTTTTGTTAGGTTTCATTGTCTTATTAATGGTAAAAGTATTAGCACTTCAGCATTTGTTTACTCGAAAAATGTGGACAGCCTGCATTGGAGTAGCAATGATTAATTTTTAAATGGTTGAATCAACATCAAGGAAACTAAGATAAAAATGGATGTATGTGTTTCTTAATATTTAATAGGAAACTAAAATGAGTTTATTTGTAACAAAACAGTTCATATCAAACTTCAGTACAATTAAGTACAATGATATTTATAAATTTTATTTCATGAGCCACAGATCTGATTTTTCAATGACAGGCTCAAACTGCACTTTATCAAGTACTGATGCACAGCGTCTAAAATGTCATCTTAACAATTCCTTTTTTCTTGAAAGTGACTGGCTGATTACTTTGGCTGTAATTAGTTACATGCATACTACACAAGTACAAATAAATATATTGAAAAATTATTTTCACAAACACATAACATGAAAATATAAAATTTTCTTACAAATTTCCTATTTAAAATGGAGTAACAATGCAAAAACATATACATTTATCTAATCTCATTGATTGCACATTAATATCACAAACAAAAAACAAAATGGGAACATTGTAAATAAACACTACATAGGAAAAGGAGAGACGGTCACTAGGACACACTAATGTAAGTAGCAGATGGTACGTGGATACAGGAAGAGGCATACTTTTCTTTAGGTGCTGTATTTAAGAAATATTTAAAACGAAAGATTCAAATTTCTCTCATCTCTGGAGGTTCACACATCTTGTGTTTTCTTAGGTTATTGATCAAGGACAAAGAAAACAAACAATTTCTACATTTGGTTCTAACACTATCATTATAAGCAAACTTCACAAAATTACTTCAAGTAGTAAGAAGCTGTTTACTGTAACAGAAACCAACTTTGAAAATCACTGGACTCAAGAACACACATGGGGTAACCTCACCGAGATACATGGAAAACTAAGCAAACAAGTAAACCAAATACATGGGGTCTGGTTTCTACCATTCAACACAGTACTACTACAGTAAATGTTTCAAAAAATTATGTATCTACTTTGATGCACAGTTTTAAAAACAACAGACTGCTAAAGTTACATGTTCCTTTCTGATATGTAAACATACATTCTTAATTGTGAGAATCCACAGCCAAATAAACTTGTGAAACAAAATTAATGCAGAATACAATGCTACTTGAGAAGTTCAAAAAACACAAAGAAGATTCTAGAAGGAATCAAGTCTTCAGCGTAGCAGTAAAGTAATTTTTTCATTTAGAGAGAATGGCCTAAAGAAATCTTTCATCCTAAACACCACACAATCTAAAGCATAGTATCAAAACTGAACACTACAAATGTAAAGTTAGGTGACACCTAAAGGAAAAATCAGTAATAGTGGAACTTTTATATAGCTCAACGAAACTATCAAGAATTTTGAAACACCTCTTTCAGGAGCTGACCAATAGGAAAGAAGTATGGCCAGATTGGGTGAGAACACAAACAGGAAAGGGTGACACATATTTGAGCATTAAGTCAAGAAGCAATTAACTACCAAAAACAGTGCACACAGGTTACATTTGTTCCAATCTGGGTTTCATTCCACATACCTTTTGGTTTCTAATTGGATATTTGGGTTTCATTTGTTATTTTACATTGCCTCTTTTACAAAACACCTTTGTTCCGTTTTCATCTCGTGCACATATGCTATAATTTGGTTGGCAGTTCACAATCTTCTGTTTATAATGAGTCTGTCTGAGCAATAGTTCCACTACTGCTGATCAGCCTTTTTTATAACACATTTATAAATCACAGTAGTGGTGTGTTAAAATGGAAATTCAATACATGTTTTAAAATAAATAACAACTAAGAGAAAATATTCTCCTGCATTTACATGCAAGTGATAGCTCTCCTATAAGTTTAGCATAATAAATGAAATACCCTTTTCAACTACACTTTAGTTTTTTCTGACTAGGCTATCACATCTGACTAACTGTCAATTATGTATTCAATTTCTAGATCTAGAAATTATTTATAAATGACAGTACAAAAAACTTTAAACAATATGAGTCAAACTGCAAAACACAGTAGCTACTGAACTTCAGTACACTGTACAACAGTAGATGGTGTTTAAACCTCAGGAGCAAAATCCATTTCAATCATTATAGTAAAGAGTTTTCACATCACATCACACATTAATTAGCAGTTCAATCACTGACAGCTGCCTCCTTAGAAACAGTGAGATCACCAGCTGTTGCAGTAGGAATGTAGTGTTTGGTAAACGAGCACACATTTCCTGAGCTTGGATGCAAAATTTCAGTTCGGCACACATTATCATCAGTCTGATGAAGAATAACCTGTAAAAGTAAGCCAACTCGTCAGTAGAAAAATGTTCTGCATCCAGAATTTACTTCTGTTGGACGGTATAGTTTGACTGGTAACCACCAGTTTCTAGAGACTGAGCACTGTCAATGCTGTAACCAGTTATGCTGTCAGGACTCTGCAGTGAAGCTGCATACAATGGGTTTACCGGAGTTGTCCCATTGTCAAACTGGGTGCTGTCATATACACTGTTATTCTGTGAAAGGAAAATTATCGTACACAGTCTTAATTAAAAAATAAAAACAAAGACACATACATTTACAGCCACTAATAGGTAAGGTAAATGAAAACAACCCTGAAAGCCCACAAGAAGTGAGAGGTGTTTTGCAGCCTGCTGATGGGATAGATTTTCACCTGTATCCCTGAATGAAATGACGAACAAGTCAAAAGATAAATACATATTTTTACAGAATTATTAATTACTTCCACTTTGAGAAACAGACAGTGAACTTAGACAGTACACATGGTTGATTAGTTCACAGTTTACTTTTAACAGCACTAAGTCAGAAGGTAAGAGAAGAGTGCTAAAGGTCTATTTCTGTTTTGGCCTGCAGTGTTTTGCATATTTGAACAGATATGCTGGATAACTGTCCTGCATTAGTTGACTTGTACTAGAGGAATATAGCCCTGGACCAGAATACAGTATGTTACTTTTCTGGGTATTAGTTTGTATTTCAGTAAGTTTCTTTTTAAATATTTGATTATTGGAAGGGTATATTAGACACTATAGCATTTGATAAATATATTTAAGTAGTAACGATCATGGAGTCACACCACACTTTTTTTCCATTGTAACGGTTACCGTTATTCCACTTCACCTACGATTTTTGCTTTGCTGCTTTATAAAGGCCAATTCTCTTAGGGTACATTACGTAATGATTTCTGCACAATTTTGAAACTGCGTTAAGAAATATAAAAAATTTTATGTGAGGTATGTTAAGATGGATATCAACATATTAACAACAATATGAATCAAGAAAGATCACCATGCAGAGGAGGTATTCTGAGCAGACAGGCACTTTTAAAACTAGACTAAGCTATTTAACACAGTCCTCTTGAGATTTAAGGACTGAAAGAGGACTGTGTCCAACAGTTTAGTCTTCTTTTAAATGTGCCTGTGTTAGTGAATGCTTCCTCTATGTGGAAAGTAGCAGTCTTTCCCAATTTTATTACTGTTATTCCCACTGAGATTTCCATTTTTTATTCAACATCTTACCTGGTTAAGAACTGTGGCTCTGCCAACTTCAGAAATGTGACAGCGATTATGCCTATGTCTCAATCTTGATCATCTCAAAACAGTGATGTGTTATTAAAACAAATTTGTGAATTTTCTTCTTTGTAAGCACACACACACACACACACACACACACACACACACACACACACAATGAGTCAGGCTTTAATGTACGGCAGTTACTTCATCGTAGTATTCAGGAGCATGCTTCTATAAAACTTTTAATCCTTTACAGACTTGTGGTTAAGTTTTTGACCACGTGAAGTAAGGGTCATCATTTATCATTTTACCGATTTATGGTCAGATTTGATCTATGTGGCTGCAGTATCTCAGCAGTAACACTTTGTGAGTGAAACAGTAGGCATACTTCTCAGATGATGGTAGAGGTTCACTATTACTGTGGTTAACAAATAGCCACAAAGCATTCCCTATGACATCTGGTATACTGGGTGCCTTTTTAGTTGTAGGGAAAGCATGTTGTTGATGCATGAATTTTGCTCTTTGTGGTTTTCTCTGAAGCTCTCGGGTATACGTAAGCAATGTTTTGAAATTTAAAGTTGATGGGCATGAAAAACTTGTTTCAATTAGTTGTTCGACAAGTGTTGTGTTACTATTATTTTGCCAAAATCCAAAGCTGTTGACTTTTGTGATCTACGATGTAGGAAGGTGCTATCATCACATAGGTATGTGTGATTTGGCAAGGTAAATGATCGGGGAACATCACAGAGCATAATATATGGACAGTAACTTTTGCAATGAGATGTTATAGCCAGTACATGCTGTTTCTGTGCTGTGTTACATAGTCTGCAATAGTACCTTATATATTTCCACTTGATGACATGCATCGAACTATTTACTTTCAGGTTCTGCTTTTTTATGAAATTCCTGAATCTCAAACATCAGTCCACAAAGGCCTTAGGCAGACCTTCAGCATAACTGAAGAGAGACTGCTAGTCTCTACAGATGCAATGACGAGAAGTGGTTAGGCTGTATGGAAGGTGCTTCTAGGTATGGAATGGGTGGCAAATGTCTCAATGGAGGTATTGTTGGTGATTGGAGGGTTTGACGTGAGAGAGATGCTGATGGAGCCATCTATGAAGTGGAGGCAGACACTGAGCAAAATGGCTCATTGGGCTGGGCCATGTGAAGCAAATGGGGGAGGTTTTGGAGGAATGTCAATAGGGTGTCACCAATGAATCTTAAACAGGTGAGAGATCTGGGATTCTGAGTTGCTAGGGAGGATTCCTCTTGATGTCTCATGAATAGCTTGGCTTAGGATGGTGCCCTGTGGGTGCCCATGACTGTATAGTGGATTTGTTTATAGGTGATGCCTTCCTTTGAAGCACCTGCATAGTTAGTAGTAGTTCTCTGATTCTCTCCTTGGAACCCCCTCCACTTTCCACCCAGAGATTTATGAAGGAAAGACTGATGATCTTAATATACCACTGGGAGTGAAAATACTACTGTCACTTTTATCATCACTTCAACACTGAGAAGACTGCTTACTGATTTAACTGCTATATGGATGGTGTAGGTAGATTAACCCTCAGCATGCTATCTATAACAATTTTTTATAAAAGACGAGACTTTAGACAGCTAGGATTTTTGTTAATAATAAAAATTTCTATCAAAATTGAACGAATGTGAATATTGGCAACCAATGATTCACAGAATGACTATAATTGCAGACAAAAAAAAAAAAAAAAAAAAAAAAAAAGATAGTGGATGATTATCAGTTTGCACCCAGAACAGAAGAAGGTACCTGAGAAGCCATTCCAACTTGCTCTTTAGTAATGGAACAAACAAACAAGGAAAATTGGGATAGTTTCTTACATTTGGTGGTCCACAAGGAAGATAAGAGTTTAATGTCCTGTTCATGATGATGAAATTAGATACGAAACACAAGTTCAGACTGGGGAGGATACAGATGAAAATTGCATGTGCCCTTTTTTCAAATGAACCAGCTTCGCACTTGTCCTAACCAATTTAGGGAAATCATGGAAAACCTAAATCTGAATGGCTGGATTGATATTTGAGCTGCTGAATACAAGTCTGGTGTCTTACCACTGTGTCACCTACCTCAGTCAGCTTATAGACCTATGGAAATTTCTCAACATCATATGATTTCACAATCTTAAGATGTGTCACATTAGACAACAAACAGATAAGTAGTCTTCTGCATCTAAAAAACCAAATGGGAGTAATGGAAGTAGGGCAAACTGGAAGCATTGAAAATGGGATACTCTTGCAAAATGTTAAAAATTAAACAGATGAGTAAAATACAGAATGAAGAGGTAATAGCAAGAATAGAACAGAAAAGAAGTCCACAGAAAACTGGAAGAAAGGAAATCTATGACATTGAGGAATGATTAACTACTTTGTGCTGCAGGGACTGATATGAGGGGGAAAAAAAAGAAGAGTCAAACAAAGACTAGGATACGCAAAACAGATTTTAAGATTTTGAGTTTAGCAGTTACACATTTGAGTTGAAAATATTATCACACTACAAGAGACAAAAAACAGCAACAAACCTGTGAAAAGACTAATGAACAGTTATTTCAAGAGGATCTTTTTTCTTTCACCATTTACTCCACCCTATTTTTCACACATTGTTACAAAAAGGATAGACTGCTATTTACCACAATGAGACATTGTGAGGTGGGGGGGGGGGGGGGGGAGAGAAGAGAGGGAGAGGGTGTTACAAATTTAGCTTTCAGCTAAAGCCCTCTTCAGAAAAGAGAAGAAAACACACACACCTCACAACTGGCACCTAGGGCAGCTTGGACATGAATGCAAATGTCATGTTGAATGAAAGGAACAATCAGGTGTGAGACAAGGAATGGAGAGGGATAGGAGGGCATGGGGGTGGGGGTGGAGGTGGAGATGGGGGGAGAGCACTGTGCAGTGGAGACTGCAAGGACTAGATGAAGGCATGACAAGACAGCTGGGGCACGGTGGTAGGGGGTGGTGTGAGGAGGAGGAGGGGGGATGCGAGCAGTAAAGGGGATGAGAGGAGCAGGGAAGGGGAAAGACAGGTGGGTATGTTAGCAGAAGGTAGTCCATAATGAGGGTGAGGGGACATAAAGAGGGAGGTGGTGATAAGGCAGAGAGGGTGGAAGCTGTTGGGTAGAGGGTGTGGGGACAGCAGGTTACCATATATTGAGAGCGTGATAATTCAGAGAGCAGAGAATGTGTTGTAAGTTCAGATAAGATGGTGGTGGAGGAGAGGGTCTGGATGGCCCGGGCTGTGAAGCAGCAACTGAAATCAAACTTGTCATGTTCAGCTGCATGTTGTGCCACAGGGTGTCTATCAGGATCTTTGCCATAATCTGGCAGTGGCCATTCATCCTGGTGGACAAATGGTTGGTGGTCATACTGATGTAGAAAGCTGTGAAATGGCTGAAGCATAATTGGTATATGACATAGCTGCTTTCACAGGTGGCCCAGCCTCTGATGGGGAACAATAACCCTTGGACAGGACTGGAATAGGAAGTGCTGGGTCACTGGATTGGGCCAGAATGACACCTGGATCTTCCACAGGGATATGTTCTCTGTAGCAAGGGGGCTTTGAATGGGAGTGGTGGTGAGGATGGATTAGGGTGTTGTGGAGGTCAGGTGGGTGACAGACCACCATTTGGGGGGGGGGGGGGGGGCACGTGAGAAAGATCTTTGGGTAGCATGTCCCTCTTTTCTGGGCAATATAATAGGTAATCAAAGCCCTGACAAAGGATGTGGTGCAGTCTTTCCAGTCCACGGTTGTACTGAATGATGAATGGCCATTCCTTTGTAGCTGCTTCTTGGGCATGGTGGGACAACTGCGGGGGGGGGGGGGGGGGGGGGGGGGGGGGGGGAGTGGAACAGGAGATCTGTTTGTGGACTAGGGCTAGGGAAGTTCTTGTCACCATGCTCTGGCACAGCCATGGGCAACCGCATGGTGCCCTCCTATGCCAACCTCCTTATGAGCCATCTATAGGAAACATTTCTTGCCTCTAAAAACCCTAAAGCCATGGTTTGGTTCAAGTTCACTGATGATACCTTTATGATCTGGACTCAGGCCCAAGACACCATGTCCTCACTCCTCCATTACCTCAACTCTGGTCCTCCTCAACCAAGTGTACATCCTTCCTGGACAGTGACAACCACCCCAATCCTTACACTATCCCCTGAAATCAGCTACAATAGAGTGCTCCCTTAGTCACCCAGTACCAGCCTGAATTGGGACAACTATACCACATCCTTTGTCAGGGCTTTGACTATTGATATCATGGCCTGAAATGAGGGAAATCCTACCAGACATCATTCCCACCCCCTGTGAAAGTGGTGGTCTGTCACCCGCTCTAGCTCCACAACATCTCAGTCCATCACTAGGTCACTTTCAATTCTAACCCCTCCCCACAGGAATCATATCCCTGTGAAATAACAGTCCAATGCACCCATTCAGAGTGCTGAGCATGCTGCTGATGATAAAAGTGACAGTAGTATTTTCACTCCCAGTGGTATATTAAGATCATCAGTCTTTCCTTCATAAATCTCTGAGTGGAAAGTGGAGGGGGGTCCATGGAGGAGAGAATCAGAGAACTACTACTAACTATTTCTCTGAAACTATTTCAGTTCTACCACAGGACTATCTTACACCACCAGAAGCCGTGCCTCCTTTAAAGCAGCCATGTCGTACACCAGCTCTGCTGCAATCATTGCACAGCTTTCTATATTGTAATGACTACCAACCAGACATCCTCCAGGACAAACAACTGCTGCCAAACTTTGGTCAAGAGCATGGTAGACCACCCTATGGATCAACATGCAGCTGAACATAATATGCTTGATTTCAAGGACTGCTTCACAACTTGGGCCATTTGGATCCTCCCCTCCACCACCAGGTAACCTAAACTGCACAAATGGGAATTATCCTTCTCTGTTCCTGATATTATCCCAGTCTCTACCTCTGGCAACTTACTATCATCACTCCCTCCACTCAACAGCTTCCCCCCTCTGTCCTATCACCTCCTCCCTATTCACACTCACTCACCCTCTTTTTGTGGCAGCCTCTGCCAACACACCTTTCCCCTTTCCTGCTCATCTCGTTTTCCACTCCCCCCCCTTATGCCTCCCCCTATCTACCTGCCACACAGCCTCTTGATTCTGCACATGGCAGCCTTGTCATGCCTCCATATAGTTCCTGCATGTTCCACCAAACAGTACTCCTCTCTCCTCCCATCCATACACTGCTATCCTCCATTCACCCCACTCCAGATTGCTCCTTTCATTCAATATGACAATTGTATTCTGGTCTGAGTTGCCAGAGGTAGTGGTCTGGAGCATTATGGGTAGAGCCCTCCAATCAGCTCAGGATTTTGACAATCTAATGCAGCAGTCTGACAGAATTAGGAACAATATCCCTCTGCAGGACATCAAACACCACCATCAATCAATGTCAAGCTGAATAACTACTTGCCTAAGAGTCAGAGGTGGACCAATGTGGTGAAGCTCTTTCCCTTTAATAAATCATTCAGTTTCTCTGAAATTATCATCATTTGTTTGTCTGTATATGTACATCACATGGCCGGACAGAAGTCAAGATGATACTTATTCAGGACTCCCTCTGATGTCTACCGACGATGCTCATGCCAGGAAAGTCAATGAAATTGTGTATGCCAATTGAACACTGACTGTCCAAGAGATTTCAGAAGAATGAAACATTTCAGTTGGGTCATGGCATGAAATCCTGACACAGCATCTTCGAATGCATTGTGTTGATGACAAGTTCAATCCACAGTTCATGAGTCAAGACCAGAAAGACATTCACCACGCAATCTGAAGAGCTTTTAATAGCACAAATGAGAATGAGATGTTCCTTACGAGAATCATAACTGGTGATGAGATGTGGGCCAATAGTTGTGATGTTGAGACCAAGGTTCAGTCTTCACAATCGGATGGGAAAGGTTCTCCAAGATAAAAAAAAGATCATCAGGTCAGATCAAATGTCGAAGCCATTATAATAAGTTTTCTTTAACTTTGAAGGATTAGTTCATCATGAATTCATGCTACAGGGACAAACTTTTAATCCATGTTACTACTGGGACAAGTTGCAATGCCCGTGAGGAAATCTGAGAAGGAAATGGTCTGAAATGTGGCGAGACAATTCATGACACTTGCAACATGATAATGCACCCACACATTCATCCCTGTTGGTGCATGAATAATGCACAAAAAAATAAAATCACTATGCTACCTCCTCCTCCGTACTCTCCAGACTTTTTTTCTTTCCAAAATTTAAAACCCCATTGTAAGGACGAAGATTTGCAATGACAGACGACAAAAGAAAATTCGCAGATGGCGCTTCATGCGATTCAGCAAGAGGCGTACCAGGACTGCTTCTGGAAGTGGAAACGGTGTTGGAAGCAGTGTATCAATCGTGGAGGAGAGTATTTCAAAGGAGACCATGCACAATAAGTAAAAGATAAGAGTAGAAAAATTTATGGTAAAGTTCTAGAATTTTCAAAACAGACCTCATATGTCTGAAATTTGCATAAATTATAAAGGATTTTCACGCTTCAGTTTTATTATTTAGCTGAAACTGCACACTATTTCTTTAGAGGCAACTGTGTATTTCTGCCCTTGATATTTTTTCTCTTGCAGACAATTATCATCAATTTATTCTGTTGTCAATCATACCTTTGAACCACCTGGGAAAAACATTCAGAAGTGAAATACATAAAATAAAAAGTACATTGTGTGTTCACAATATTTATGTTCAATGTAAACAATGCCAGACGGATAAAGTCAAAAACTGTATTTGATGTGGACTTTCTGCATGTATAAGATAATTTCTCTCTGAATAAAGTATTACCATTGATTTTTAATACCATTAAAAAGTTATTCTAATGGGGGTATGCTTTTCTTGTTCTAAGTTCCTCTATTTAAAAAAGTGTTTATCTGGAAAGGTACATGATCCAGCTCAGCTTAAGTGACAATATCTGCCGATTGAAGACTGGGGCAATAACTTGGGTGAGGAAGGATGCAAGGAAGGTGGAGGGCATATCTTCCTAACTTGCTCTCCCAGCCACCAATTCTTCCACTGGTGTATATGTATTTTTAGTCTAAAGCTACTTTCTTTGTAAAGGAGTTCATGTCCATCAACTATACAATTTAATGTAGTGCATTTTGTTTGCAATCTGCATCCTCCCTAATAATTTTGGTGAACAATCTTCTATACTAGACTGCACATACTAGCCTTTACGGACTTATACTTTAGCTTACCTGATATATATAATCTGAGTCAGTCTTCAACGATGAGAAAGATTGCTGATGAGGAAGCGAAACTGTATCATCTTCCATGTTGTCATCAACTTGCGCTTTGTATGAGAACATTATACTTGGCTGAGAGATGCTAAGGAAGAAAAATAACAAAATAAACAACTATACAAATACAGGATTAAATTAACTATTTGGTTATGCTAAATTAACAGCCAAATATTTTTTTTATTTCATTGGAAAAAGTTGTCCCTAAGGAAACAACATTCCTCACTAATAAGATAAAAGCTGGTGCTTAAATTCACTAGATCATACAAGCTCAAATATTTTCATAATTAAAAAGCCTAGCTGATTCTTTAAAAAATATCACGGCAGACTCACAACTAAAACAAACAGCTGAAAAATTACAAGAGAAAGACCTTAATAAAGGCATTCTACTACACACAAGAAGAACAATCAGGAAACAGACTAATAAGCAAAAGAATCTGAGGTGACAAGACTATAATCAGGTGGTTTGCTCATTGTCACATCTTACTAAAGAAATAAAAAAGTGACAGCCAAAGTTTTGAAGCTAATGACCAAGAACAATTATACAGTTTTACATTTAGATGATAGAGGGTGACTAACCAAAAACAGTCATTAAACAATTTAAGAAATTTTAGGAGTACAGGCAACAACCCATAGAATAGTAGAGGTGCTGACTCATCAAAAGCTAAATGCCCCTATTTTCTAAGATAAGTCATAGGGTCAGTATTGCCTCAGGTGTTCCAACATTTCTACAGAATCCAAACTGATCTTCCCCGAGATCGGCTTCTACCAGTCCATTCGTCTGTAAAGAATTCGTGTTAGTATTTTGCAGCTGTGGCTTATTAAACTGATAGTTCGGTAATTTTCGCATCTGCCAACACCTGCTTTCTGGAATTATTATGTTCTTCTTTAAGTCTGAGGGTATTTCGCCTGTCTCATACATCTTGCTCACCAGATGGTAAGAGTTTTGTCAGGGCTGGCTCTCCCAATGCTATCAGTAGTTCTAATGGAATGTTGTTAACTCCCAGGGCCTTGTTTTGACTTAGGTCTTTCAGCACTCTGTCAAACTCTTCATGCAGTATCATATCTCCCATTTCATCTTCATCTACATCCTCTTCCATTTCCATAATATTGTCCTCAAGTACATCACCCTTGTATAGACCCTCTATATACTCCTTTCACCTTTCTGCTTTCCCTTCTTTGCTTAGTCCTGGGTTTCCATCTGAGCTCTTGATATTCATGCAAGTGGTTCTCTTTTCTCCAAAGGTCTCTTTAATTTGCCTGTAGGCAGTATCTATCTTACCCCTAATGAGATGACCCTCTACAGCCTTACATTTGTCCTCTAGCCATCCCTGCTTAGCCATTTTGCACTTCCTGTCGATCTCATTTTTGAGACACTTGTATTCCTTTTTGCCTGCTTCATTTACTGCATTTTTGTATTTTCTCCTTTCATCAATTAAATTCAGTATCTCTTCCGTTACCCATGGATTTCTATTAGCCCTCGTCTTTTTACCTACTTGATCCTCTGCTACCTTCACTATTTCATCTCTCAAAGCTACCCATTCTTCTTCTACTGTACTTGTTTCCCCCATTCTTGTCTATCGTTCCCTAATGTTCTCCCTGAAACTCTTTACAACCTCTGGTTCTGTCAGTAGCAAATGTATAAAGTTTCTGTTTCAGATAGTGGCCTAAGGCTGAAATTTTACAATCATGCATGAAATAAAGAGAATGGCAGCTTAAGACATCATGAAATCATTCAAAAAATTCATCACAGCTGCAGACCCGATTGCAAGGACAATTACAAATTTAAATGTTAGGATGTCTTTCCTGAAGATATTAGTATGGAGTTTAGCCTGGTACAGAAGAGAACCAAGGATGATAAAGAGTTCAGTCAAGAAGAGAATAGGAGCTTTCGAAATCTCATGCTACATGGGACAGCTGAAGATTAAATTATGGGTAGATCAAATGGAAAATACTACATTGAAAAGCAGAAAAAATTTATGACAACTTAACAAAAAGAAGGGATTGACTGACTGGACACACCCCGAGACATCGAGGAATTGCCAGTTTGGTAATTAAAGTAAGTGTGATGAGCAAAACGGCAGAGGGAGACCAAGAAACGAGTACAGTAAGCAGATTCAGAAGGCTGTAGGTTGCAGTAGTTATGCAGAGATGATGAAGCTCCCACTCAATAAACTAGTATGGAGAGCTACATCAAATCAGTTTTTGGACAGAAGACCATCACTGCTGCCACACAACAGCGAGGTTTCTTCTATACAGTTTGTAAACAGGATGTATAAGAAGGTGCCATGTGTGTACCCATGGCTGTGCTACAAATTTGTTTGTGTATCTTCAGTTGAGAAAAGTTTGTATTCAATCTCAGCTCTCTCAAGATAAGATTTCTAATTTTTAGAGATGTGCACACATTTACTTTTCACCACGTGTGTGTGTGTGTGTGTGTGTGTGTGTGTGTGTGTGTGTGTGTGTGTGTGTGTGTGTGTGTGTCAAGTCAACTGTTCTAAAGGACACTAGTCAAAAAAGTAAGTTATTTCTGCAAATCTTCAAATACCTCATCAGTTTATGGGTCTAAGAATGGTGTGGTTTGCCTGTGATGATTGGACAAGTTGTTTTACATTAGACAAGTTGTTTTACCCCAGAAAAAACTAGTCAGTCACCATTAACAGGCAAAATTTCGTTCAGACGAAAAGTAACCTACAATGACTGAATAAGTTTCTGTGAGACATATTGCAATGTTGGCCAATAAGAGTTATTAAAAATTCCAGATGATTGTAATTCTCAAGGCCTATACAATTTTTGATGTTTTAATTGGATCGCGAGTTTAACTGGCTAAACCTGAAGATGCAGCCATGAAAGCATGGATAAGATAAAATGCCAAGGCCATGTTCCTGATTTCCACATCAGCAGACAAAAATCAAATGCAAAATGTGTGTTTGTGAGGTAGCACATGGAATGTGGACCAAGGCAAAATTTACACAAGACCAACAATCACAAGCAAGTAAGTTAACTTTAACACAGAATTTTTGTGAATATCGGATGGACACGAATGATCCAGTTGTAGTACATGTAGCTAAAACTGAAAACCTGTCACTGTAGCTGAGAAAGGTAGAAGAACTGTATTATGAAGTGGATTTGCAAACTGCAAGTATATACTGACGTCAGCGGTATCATGCATTAACAACACATAAAAATTTGTGTCGGAGCGGGACTCAAACCCGGAGTTTCCTCATTACTGCAAGCGGTCACCTTTACTACGTTGGCTATCTGTGAGCAACTCGCAAATCAAATCAGACTTCAATATGTTATGTCTGTCCATACCCCTGTGCTTGCACTTCATACTTCCCACACAGGGAGGGAGAAATTTTTTATCATCATTTTAGCATTTAGAGGTATATTTACTAATGATTTACAAAATATTTGTGCTTGTACAGTGTTTACAGCTCACACTACAGTGTTCTTCACACGTCTCTCCCCATACAGTAATCACAAAGCGCGAGCATAGGAACAAATGTGACATGGAAGTTTGGGTTGGTCCAGGAGGTGTGCATGGATAGCTGATGGGATTAAGGCGACTGATTGAGGTAAGCAGGAAATACAGGTTCGAGTCCTGGTACGGCACACATTTTCGTGTGTGATTAATAAAACTTCCACCTAGCATCAATACATATATGCAATTTGCGAATCCAACAAACTTGCCTTGGACATGGATGGATAAAATGGAATACGAAAACTGCAAAGGACAAACGGCACACAATTTAGAAATTTTAATTTTGGATCTTGGAATGTTCAGAGCCTGTATAGACCAGGAACCATTCAGACTATGGTCTCAGAAACTAACAGATATAAACTGGACCTGGTGGCAGTACAAGAGACAAGATGGTTAGGAGAAGGAACTCACAAAGATGATGGATACACACTATTCTACAGTGGATGTGTAGATAAACACCAATTCGGGACTGGTTTTGTAATACACAACAACGCAGCAAATTCAGTGAAGGAATTCAAAGCTGTTAACAAGAGAATATCCTAAATAGTACTTGGAAACCAAGTGTCAGACATCACATTCATAAATGTTCAAGCCCCAACTGAGGATAAAACAGATGAGGAACAGGAAGAGTTCTATGACCAACTAAAACAAACAATTGAGAGCACACCAACCAGAAATATCAGGATTGTGCTGGGAGATTTTAATGGAAAAGCAGGAAAACAAGAATTCTTCATACCAACTATAGGAAGGCACAGTTTGCATGATGAGACCAATGAGAATGGTCAGAGGATTATCAACATAGCTATCTCAAAGAACCTGAGAGTAAGTTCGACTTACTTAGAACACAAGAGAGAACGTGGTGTTCACCAGATGGAAGAACCATCAACCAGATAGATCACATCTTGGTGGACCAGTGCTATAGCCATAGAGTCATGGATGTCAGTTCGTATAGAGGAGCTGAATGTGTGTCAGACCACTTCCTCATTGTGTGCAGGCTTAAACTCATGTTCACCTACATGCATAAGAAGGGGACACTAGAACCTGCTTTGAATGTTGAGAAACTACGAGAAAGTGCCATTAAAGAACAATATGCTATAGAAATCAACAACTGTGTTGAGGTCCTAGAGACCCTAGAACCAAGAGAGAACATGGAGGAAAGGTGGGAAGAAATAAAGTCCATGGCACTAAGTGTAGTGCAGGATATATTGGTGAGAAAGAAGATAATGAAGAAAAGGAAATGGTACACCAGAAGGCTACAGAAAAGAGAAGGAAGACGAGAGAGAAGTGGCTAGCTGACAGGGAGAATGAGCAGAAAAGGGAACATTTTATCAACATCAGAAGGGAGACAAAACGAATCCTAAGAGCAAAGAGAAGAGAATATGTCTAACCAGTTTGCTAGAACAAGCTGAGGCAGACAGCTAAAACAAGAACTCAAGGCAACTCTCCCAATACATAAAAAAATCAGAAACTTGGATTTCAGAGCCCAACATTTTTCATTAGAGATAAGAACGGCAACTTGATAAATGACAAGGAAAGAATTGTAGAAAGATGGAAAGAATACTTCTCAGAACTGTTGAATCGCCCAGATCAAGATGGGATATTACCTCCAAACACTACGTAGGAAAGAAAAGATGAAGAATGGGAAGTTAGGGAAGAAGACGTGAAGATCCCAGTCAAAGGACTCAGAAACAACAGAGCCAAAGGGGAGGACAGAATAACATCAGAATTAATCAAGGATAGAGGTGAGAGGTTTGGGTTGTTTCGGGAAGGAGACCAGACAGAGAGGTAATCAGTCTCATCGGATTAGGTAAGGACGGGGAAGGAAGTCGGCCGTGCCCTTTCAAAGGAACCATCCCGGCATTTGCCTGGAGTGATTTAGGGAAAACATGGAAAACAGAAATCAGGATGGCCGGACGCGGGATTGAACTGTCGTCCTCCCGAATGCGAGTCCAGTGTGCTAACCATTGCGCTACCTGGCTCGGTGAGGGAGGTGAGAGCTTACACTTAGAGATATATCAACTGATCCAGTTGATATGGGAGAAGGAGCCACTGCCAGAAGAATGGAAATTGGTTATAATATGCCCAATATACAAGTAGGGAAGCAAAATGGAATGTGATAACTACAGAGGAATCAGCTTGTTGAATGTAACATATAAGGTGCTGCCCATCATTATCCTACGAAAATTGCAACCATTCATAGAGAACAACATACAGGAGTACAAAGCTGGCTTTCGAAGAAACCAATCGACAACAGATCACATTTTTACACTAAGACAATTATTTGAAAAACATTGGGAATATGATAAAGATATCTACAGCCTGTTTGTCAGTTTTCAACGTGCGTAAGACAGCATCCACAGGAATAGCCTATACAATGCAATGTGGGGCTTCAGAATCCCTGAGAAGCTAGTGAGAATGGTGCAAGCTTATATGGAAGGGTCAAAGGCAGCAGTACGTTTCCAAGGAGCTACATCAGAAACATTTGAGACAAACATGCCTCAGACAAGGGGATGGTCTCTCGTGTCCTGTTCAGTGTCATCATAGAGAAAGTACTAAAAGAGTGTAGGCAACAGGAATGGGCTGGAGTAGAGACGGATGGTAACTTCAATTGTCTCGCATATGTAGATGATATAGTACTATTAAGTGAATCAAAGCACAAGTTGAAAGAAATGTACCAGAAAATGGACAATTATGCACAGAAGGTAGGGCTCAAAGTGAGTTGAGACAAAACAGAGTTCACGCAATTAGGAAGAAGACAAGAGCAGGTAGAATTTCTTAAGATAGATGGCAAGAGGTTGAAGAGAAATGGCTCTGAGCACTATGGGACTTAACATCTGTGGTCATCAGTCCCCTAGAACTTAGAACTACTTAAACCTAACTAACCTAAGGACATCACACACATCCATGCCCGAGGCAGGATTCGAACCTGCGACCGTAGCAGTCCCACGGTTCCGGAATGAGCGCCTAGAACCACGAGACCACCGCGGCCGGCAGGTTGAAGAGAGTAGACCAGTTCAAATACTTGGGATCTTGGTTTACCACGGACAACATAGAAATGGACATCAAGGAAAGAATAGCAGTGGAAACGAAACGCACGCATTCCCTCACAGAGACACTTGGCTCTAAACCGATCTCAGTGAACACTAAGATGAAAATCTACAACACAGTGCTATGCCCAGCAGTAATGTACGGTTCAGAAACATAGAGCATGACTAAGTGAGAAAGGGAAAAACTATTAATATTTGAAAGAAGAGTAATGAGGAAGATATGAGGACCAGTTTTAGATAACGGCGAATGGAGGAGGAGGAAAAACGAGGAAATCTACCTTCTGATGCAACAACCAACTACCCTACTGAAGATAAACAGCAAAAGAATACAATGGGTGGGCCATGTAGCCTGTATGCCAGATGGAAGACAGGTGAAGATGGCACCAGCAGGGAAACCAAACACCAAACGCCTCATTGGATGACCAAGGTAGCGCTGGATGGAAGACCTGGCAAAGAACCTAGCAGCCCTGGGAATTGAAGACACCTGGAGAAACTGGGCACAAAACAGGAAGGAATGGAGTCAGTTTGTGGAAGCAGCGTGTGGTCTGCAGGGCCTGTGATAACTGAATGTCTATCTATCTATGTATCTAATAAATTTAAAAACAAAGATGATGTGACTTACCATACGAAAGCGCTGGCAGGTCGATAGAAACACAAACAGACACATACATACACACAAAATTCAAGCTTTCGCAACAAACTGTTGCCTCATCAGGAAAGAGGGAAGGAGAGGGAAAGACGAAAGGAAATGGGTTTTAAGGGAGAGGGTAAAGAGTCATTCCAATCCCGGGAGCGGAAAGACTTACCTTAGGGGGAAAAAAGGACGGGTATACACTCGCGCGCACACACACACACACACACACACACACACACACACACACACACATCCATCCACACATATACAGACACAAGCAGACATATTTAAAGACAAAGAGTTTGGGCAGAGATGTCAGTCGAGGCGGAAGTGCAGAGGCAAAGATGATGTTGAATGACAGGTGAGGTATGAGTGGCGGCAACTTGAAATTAGCGGAGATTGAGGCCTGGTGGGTAACGGGAAGAGAGGATATATTGAAGAGCAAGTTCCCATCTCCGGAGTTCGGATAGGTTGGTGTTGGTGGGAAGTATCCAGATAACCCGGAGGGTGTAACACTGTGCCAAGATGTGCTGGCCGTGCACCAGGGCATGTTTAGCCACAGGGTGATCCTCATTACCAACAAACACTGTCTGCCTGTGTCCATTCATGCAAATGGACAGTTTGTTGCTGGTCATTCCCACATAGAATGCATCACAGTGTAGGCAGGTCAGTTGGTAAATCACGTGGGTGCTTTCACATGTGGCTCTGCCTTTGATCGTGTACACCTTCCGGGTTACAGGACTGGAGTAGGTGGTGGTGGGAGGGTGCATGGGACAAGTTTTACACCGGGGGGGCGGTTACAATGATAGGAGCCATAGGGTAGGGAAGGTGGTTTGGGGATTTCATAGGGATGAAATAACAGGTTACGAAGGTTAGGTGGACGGCGGAAAGACACTCTTGGCGGAGTGGGGAGGATTTCATGAAGGATGGATCTCATTTCAGGGCAGGATTTGAGGAAGTCGTATCCCTGCTGGAGAGCCACATTCGGAGTCTGGTCCAGTCCCGGAAAGTATCCTGTCACAAGTGGGGCACATTTGTGGTTCTTCTGTGGGGGATTCTGGGTTTGAGGGGATGAGGAAGTGGCTCTGGTTATTTGCTTCTGTACCAGGTCGGGAGGGTAGTTGCGGGATGCGAAAGCTGTTGTCAGGTTGTTGGTGTAATGGTTCAGGGATTCCGGACTGGTGCAGATTCGTTTGCCACGAAGACCTAGGCTGTAGGGAAGGGACCGTCTGATGTGGAATGGGTGGCAGCTGTCATAATGGAGGTACTGTTGCTTGTTGGTGGGTTTGATGTGGACGGACGTGTGAAGCTGCCCATTGGACAGGTGGAGGTCAATGTCAAGGAAAGTGGCATGGGATTTGGAGTAGGACCAGGTGAATCTGATGGAACCAAAGGAGTTGAGGTTATACACAAATATTCCGCACGTCCAGGGCCTCGCTGCGATGGAGCATTTCCTTTCACGCCGATCACCTGCCACCCTACCTAAAACCTCTTTCCTCATCACCTTAGCCAGCTTCATCCTGACCCACAACTTCTTCACTTTTGAAGGCCAGACATACCAACAATTAAAGGGAACAGCCATGGGTACCAGGATGGCCCCCTCGTACGCCAACCTATTCATGGGTCGCTTAGAGGAAGCCTTCTTGGTTACCCAGGCCTGCCAACCCAAAGTTTGGTACAGATTTATTGATGACATCTTCATGATCTGGACTCACAGTGAAGAAGAACTCCAGAATTTCCTCTCCAGCCTCAACTCCTTTGGTTCCATCAGATTCACCTGGTCCTACTCCAAATCCCATGCCACTTTCCTTGACGTTGACCTCCACCTGTCCAATGGCCAGCTTCACACGTCCGTCCACATCAAACCCACCAACAAGCAACAGTACCTCCATTATGACAGCTGCCACCCATTCCACATCAGACGGTCCCTTCCCTACAGCCTAGGTCCTCGTGGCAAACGAATCTGCTCCAGTCCGGAATCCCTGAACCATTACACCAACAACCTGACAACAGCTTTCGCAGCCCGCAACTACCCTCCCGACCTGGTACAGAAGCAAATAACCAGAGCCACTTCCTCATCCCCTCAAACCCAGAATCCCCCACAGAAGAACCACAAAAGTGCCCCACTTGTGACAGGATACTTTCCGGGACTGGACCAGACTCTGAATGTGGCTCTCCAGCAGGGATATGACTTCCTTAAATCCTGCCCTGAAATGAGATCCATTCTTCATGAAATCCTCCTCACTCCACCAAGAGTGTCTTTCCACCGTCCACCTAACCTTCGTAACCTGTTAGTTCATCCCTATGAAATCCCCAAACCACCTTCCCTACCCTCTGGCTCCTATCCTTGTAACCGCCCCCGGTGTAAAACCTGTCCCATGCACCCTCCCACCACCACCTACTCCAGTCCTGTAACCCGGAAGGTGTACACAATCAAAGGCAGAGCCACATGTGAAAACACCCACGTGATTTACCAACTGACCTGCCTACACTGTGATGCATTCTATGTGGGAATGACCAGCAACAAACTGTCCATTTGCATGAATTGACACAGGCAGACAGTGTTTGTTGGTAATGAGAATCACCCTGTGGCTAAACATGCCCTGGTGCACGGCCAGCACATCTTGGCACAGTGTTACACCGTCCGGGTTATCTGGATACTTCCCACCAACACCAACCTATCCGAACTCCGGAGATGGGAACTTGCTCTTCAATATATCCTCTCTTCCCATTACCCACCAGGCCTCAATCTCCGCTAATTTCAAGTTGCTGCCACTCATACCTCACCTGTCATTCAACATCATCTTTGCCTCTGCACTTCCGCCTCGACTGACACCTCTGCCCAAACTCTTTGTCTTTAAATATGTCTGCTTGTGTCTGTATATGTGTGGATGGATATGTGTGTGTGTGTGTGTGTGTGTGTGTGTGTGTGTGTGTGTGTGTGCGCGCGAGTGTATACCTGTCCTTTTTTCCCCCTAAGGTAAGTCTTTCCGCTCCCGGGATTGGAATGACTCCTTACCCTCTCCCTTAAAACCCATTTCCTTTCGTCTTTCCCTCTCCTTCCCTCTTTCCTGATGAGGCAACAGTTTGTTGCAAAAGCTTGAATTTTGTGTGTATGTATGTGTCTGTTTGTGTTTCTATCGACCTTCCAGCGCTTTCGTATGGTAAGTCACATCATTTTTGTTTTTAAATATATTTTTCCCATGTGGAATGTTTCCCTCTATTATATGTATCTAATAATATTTACAGCAACTGAATTGTTGTTAACAGTGTTTGTTCTTTCAGGCAATCACTGCATCATTCCTTTTATGCCTCACTAACTACATCCTCACACACAACCACCATTCCCTTGACTGGAAAATGACAAGCTATTTAAAGGTTTGCAGAGAGAAATAACATTTTTTTTATCAATTAAATATCTTAATTTATTTGACTAGCATCCCTTACAACAGTTGAATTACAATTAAGAATAAGCAATGATGAAAAGCAAAGAGTAAATGCATTTCATCTCTGAAAATTTTGAGAGTATTGAAACTAGATGCAAGCATGCGTAACTATTTCAACACTCCCAGTGATTTAGTGATTGTATTTGTCCTTTTACAATATCAATCTCTGAATGCAAATTAATTAAGTTTTGTGATACAAGATTTCCTGCATAAACAGCATAACATAAACCTACTAGTTTTACTTCACTCCCAGTGTTATGCTCTATACCAGCAGTCGTCAACTGTTTTTTCTCAAGAGCAAATTCTGACATTGTGGGGCGACAACATAGGGCCACATATGTAACAATCTTCTTAGCGCAATTATTAACATACATAAATTAGAATGAGTCCTCAGCAGACTAACTTTAGTAAAAGCGCAATAAGCTGCCCGCCGTCCCCAACGTACTGATCGTTGAAAGTCTGAACCATTCGGAACATTTCATCTCGAATGGTCTCTGCCTCAGACTGCTGTTGCCCCAAAGATGTGACATTATAATTGCCTGAGGAAGTGTTATTGTGTTCCCTGACTGAGCGGACGATTATTTGATTAACAACAGTAACTGTGCTCATATGTAAATGGATTATCCAATACGAGATACGATCACAAATGTTTACTAAATGTTATGAACATTAATTTTGCTCCACTCATTGCGATTTATTATGACAGTCCTAATTTAATTTCATATTCCTGGCTACAAAGTTGTTTCACATTTGAAAATGATGGTTTCTATAACGTGATTCACGAATTCTGTGGCAAAGTTTAAACTGATCAGCCAAAACATTGTGACCACCTGCTTAATAGCTTGTTTGTCTGCATTTGGACAAAATATGTCTCTGATTCTGCGCATCACGGACCCAACAATTTGTTGGAAGGTTTGTGGCGATATATGACATCAGATGCCTACGCTAGGTACATGTAATTCGCGTAATAAATGATTTGTGTATGTGGTTATGGCATCCGATAGTGGTCCTGACGGCTTCCAAAGGGTTTACATCAGGCAAATTTGGTCACCAAGACATCAACGTGAGTACACTATACCACTCCTCAAACCTCTGTAGCTTGGTTCTGGCTCCGAGACACGGACAATTACACTGCTGAAAGATGACATTGCCGTTGGGAAAGACATCAAGCGTGAAGGAATGCAGGAGATTTGTAACTGTCAGTGCGTCTTCCACAGTTGGTCTGTAAGTGTAGGAGAATGTCTTCCATAGCGTAATACTGATCCCACCAGCCTGCGTCTGTGGCGTGCTGCTCGTTTCTAGCCGCTGTTCACGTCGATGACTGCATTTGTGGAGACAACCATCGACCTAATGTAGCAAAATGTGATTCACCCGAAGAGCTGACACTTTTCCATTGATCGACGATTGAATCTCGGTGGTTCCATGCCCATTGCAGTCGTAATTGACGATGTCATTGGGTCAACTTGTGAACACGTATGGGTGGTCTGCTGCAGGGTTCCACGTTCAACAATGTACGATGAATGGTGTGCTCCGAAACAATTGCGCGACCACCAGCATCATGCTGTTTTGGCAAGAATGCCACAAGCCACCACCTATCTACTTTACAGAGTAGACAAGCGTACGAACCCTGCGTTCTGTGAAGAGTCATAGACGTCCAATGATTTAGCACCTAGTGGCGATTTCACTGCCCTCTTTCCTCTTTCTGTGGATACTCACAACAGTAGCAAATGAATATTTGACCATCTTCGCGATTTTCGTGATCTTGTTCACAGACTGTGTAATATTAATCTGCCCTTTGTCAAAGTCGCTTATCTCAATGGAGTTCCCCATTTGCAGACCGTATCTTCGCTAGGGTGATCACTTGTGTGTGTCTGCTCGGCTTACATACTTTTGTTACCACGTCACGTGCCCGCAACGCCACCACCCGGCATCCAATGCCACGATTGGCAGTGGTGACAATGTTTTGGTTTATTAGTGTACACCGTAGTAACCGATTGCTAAAGTCGCATACGCCCATGAGTTATCAGTACTGGAAGACAAACAATAATACACTGCTCCTTTCACAATCTCTAACTCCGCAGTGGAGTGGCCATGCTACTTACACCTCTACCTATGAGGTAAGCGGCAAACCTTATTGAACCATGGACCTTGCCGCTGGTGGTTGGTTGGTTGGTGGGTTTGTGGGATTGAAGGGACCAGACTACTAGGGCCATCGGTCCCTTTTTTCATGTACTTTAAACCCCCACAAGAAATAAAAACAAACAAAAAACAATGGACATGACAAAGGACAAGAAAGACAGAGACAGAAAAAAGGAATTAAAATCACACCGAGTGTGACAATGGTGAGCCGGAGAAAAAAAAAAAAAAAAAAAGCAGCACTAAAAACCCCAGTCTAACATTGTAGGCCAAAGGTCAGACAACTCTCTCTCTCTCTCTCTCTCTCTCTCTCTCTCTCTCTCACACACACACACACACACACACACACACACACACACACACACACACACACACACTAACACTTAGATCAAGTGATAAAAACCCCCTGTACTAATAAAACTCAAAACTAAATCTGCCATTGCAACATCATCTGATAAAAGTGCAGGAAGTGTATCAGGCAGCGCAAACGTCTGCCTGAACAGAGTTAAAAACTGGCAGTCCAACAAGATGTGGACTACAGTCAAAGCTGAACCACAGCTACATAAAGGTGGGCCCTCGTGGCGCAATAAATAGCTAGTGCGTTATCCAGGTGTGGCCAATGTGAAGCTGGCAGAGGACAACAGAGTCCTTGTTAGAGACCCGCAAGGAGGAGCAACACGCACCAGTAGCCTCCTTGATGGCCCGAAGTTCGTTGGGTGAAAGCAGGGCGTGCCATTCTTCACCCCAGGTGCGAAGTACCTTCTGCCGCAAAACTGACCTGAGATCACTCTCAGAAAGGCCAATCTCCAAGGCTGGCGCACCGACAGCCTGTTTTGCCAGTGTGTCAATACATTCATTTCCCGAGATGCCTACATGACCCGAGTTCCACACAAAGACCACAGAGCAGCTGCAATGGGCGAGAGTATGGAGGGACTCCTGGATAACCATCACCAGACGAAAGCGAGGGGAACACTGGTTGATAGCTCGTAAACTGCTCAGGGAGTCACTACAGATAACGAAGGACTCACTTGAGCAAGAGCGGATATACTCTAGGGCACGAGACATGGTGACCAGCTCGGTAGTGAAAACACTGCTGCCACCCGGCAATGAATGTTGTTCATAATGATCCACTAGAGTAAGAGCATAACTGACATGACCAGCAACCACCAGAAAGTGGCGGCGGAGGGCCTCAGGAGGGACTGAGTCCTTCGAGCCCTGTGCCAAATCGAGCTAAAGGCACAGGCGGGACACACACCATGGGGGTATACGCAGAGGGGCCCGGAAAAGAGGTGGAAGACGGAAAACCTCAAGCCCAGAGAGAAGAGCTTTGATGCAAACCATGATCGTACACCCTGACTGGTGCCACCGTGCCAGAAGATGGAGGACCGACTGAGGGAACAGGAGACGATAACTGAGATGCCCGTGTAGCATAAGTGGCCAGTAATTGCTGGCGCTGGAACCGCAATGGAGGGGCACTTGGCTCCACAAGTATGCTGTTGACAGGGCTTGTCGGAAATGCTCCAGTGGTGAGTCGGATCCCACTGTGAAGGATGGGGTCCAGCAACCGCAATGCGGAAGGGGATGCCAAACGATAAGCCAGGCTCCCATAATCTAGATGGGACAGAATTAACGCCTGGTACAGCCATAGAATGGTAGACCAATCGGCACCCCAGCTGGTGTGACTCTAGCAACGAAAAGCGCTAAGATGCCGCCAGCACGTTTGTTTAAGCTGCCGAATATGAGGCCGCCAAGTCAACCGTGTATCGAAAACCAATTCCAAAAACTGATGCATCTCCACCACAGCAAGAGGTTCGCCTTTCGCATGTAAAAAAAGACGGCGACCAGATGCTGACGGCGGGCAAAGGCCGTACAGATGGCAGACTCCAGGTGCACCATATCAGCAGCAGAGCGGCCCTGAGACGGAGCCAGAAGGTGCCGAGACGCAAGTAGCCAACTCAACCTCCGGCTCACCATGCGTTCGAGCAACTTGCACGGAACATCAGTGACACTAATGGGGCAGTAGCTGTCCGCCTCCAGTGGGTTCTTGCCAGGTTTCAACACGGGGATTACAACGCTTTCCCGCCATTGCGATGGGAACTCACCCTCAACCAGATACGTTTGGAAAGGTCTAGGAGATGTCGCTGGCAGTCCACCGACAGGTGTCTGAGCATCTGACAGTGGATGCAATCTGGCCCGGAAGCCATATCAGGGCAAGCGGCTAGGGCACTTTGGAATTTCGACTCACTGAACGGAACATTGTACAATTCAGGGTGACGTGTGTGAAATGAAAGACTCTGATGTTCCAACCGCTCTTTCAGGGAGTGGAAGGCCAGTGGGTAATTCGCAGAAGCAAAACTCTGAGCAAAATGCTCCGCTAAGCAGTTTGCAATTGTGTCGGAGTCAGTACAGACTGCTCCATTCAATGAAGGTGCAGGTATGCTGACGAGGGTCTGATAGCCATAGTCACCTAATCTTGGCCCAAACCTGCGATGGAGAGGTACGGAGGCCAATGCTGGAGACATACCTCTCCAAGCACTCCTGCTTGCGTTGGCGAATGAGGTGGCGGGCTCGCGCATGAAGCCGTTGAAAGGTAATGAGGTGTTCCAATGAGGGATGCCGCTTGTGACGCTGGAGTGTCCGCCTGCAATCTTTAATTGCCTCAGCAATCATGGGTGACCAACAAGGCACAGTCCTCCGCTGAGGGGACCCAGTAGAACAGGGAATGGCAGATTCTGCGGCACTAATGATGCCGGTGGTGACCGAGTGAACCACCACATCAATGGTGTCATTGGAAAGACACTCAATAGTGGCAATGGAGGTGAACAAGTCCCAGTCAGCCTTATTCATAGCCCATCTGCAGGGGTGTCCAGAAGAGTGACACTGTGGTAGTGACAAAGATTGGAAAGTGGTCACTACCGCACAAGTCATCATGCACACTCCATTGGACAGATGGTAACAAGCTAGGGCTGCAGATTGAAAGGTTGATGGCTGAGTACGTGCCATGTGCCACACTGAAATGTGTGAAGGCACCATTATTTTAAAGAGAAAGGTTGAGCTGTCCCAATACTTGCTCAATGATGCTGCCTCAGCCTGTTGCCACTGATCCATCCCACAGAGGGTTATGAGTGTTGAAGTCGCTCAGTAACAGAAAAGATGGAGGCAATAAGGCTATCAGCGCAGCCAGGACACTCTGCGGAATGTCACCATCCAGTGCAAGATAGAGACTGCATACAGTAACAGTCCGAGGCATCCACACCTGAACAGCGACAGCCTCTAAAGGTGTCCGTAGAGGGGCAGACTCGCTGTAAAGGGAGTGAAGGACATAGATGCAGACACCACCAGATACCCTCTCATAAGATGCCCTGTTCCTATAATAACCCTGATAGCCAAGGAGGGCGGGGTTCGCATCGCCGGAAACCAACTTTCTAGAATGCAGAGGAAAGGGTGAAGGCTGAGAAGTTGTCGGAGCTCAGCAAGACGGTGGAAAAAACCACTGCAGTTCTACTGGAGGATGACATTATCCATGGCCGAGAAAGGCGTGAAGGGACTGAGGAGGCAGATTACGCCACTGGTCACCTGCTACAACCAATTGAGTACTTGTGCCGGTGACATCCATTGTGTCTGCGAGTCTGGCGAGATCTAGGTCCTCAGCGGACGCCAGAATCTCTACCTCGCCCTCAGACGCAGAGCTTGTAGGTTGTGGTGGGGTGGGTGCCACCGCAAGTTCCTTCGTTTTAGAGGTCTTCTTCTTGGCCTTTTCTCGCTTCTCCTTGGGTTTCACTGGCTGGGAGGGCTTCACCGATTCAGTCTCCGGAACGGAGGAGGATCGCGAAGCCCTACGACCAGCTGCTTGTGGGCACTTATGCCACTGCCGAGCGTCATCCTTCCCCCTTGTGGAAACCCGGGAAGGGAGGGCCTCCAAAGGACCCCTTGCAAGTGAGAGGAGCCTAAGAAGTTGGGCGCTTCTCCAGCTTATAAGCGGGGACAGACATCCCTGATGGGTGGGGTGGGGGGGTGGGGGGGTGTTGCTCCTGAGGTAGGTGGTGCAGGAGCAACAGGGTGGGTAATGCCCCCCATGGGCAAGGGGGCATGTGGAGTTGTTGTACAGCTCGGTGGGCCAACTAGAATTCGCTGAACTGCTGGGGCTATCACGGTTGTTGTAGCGGCAGCATATGAGGAAGTCATGAGCACAGGATGGAGTCGTTCATATTTCCTCTTAGCCTAAGTATAGGTCAGTCGGTCCAGGGTCTTATATCCATGATTTTCCGCTCTTTCTGTAAGATCCTGCAGTCTGGCGAGCAAGGTAAGTGATGTTCTCTGCAGTAGACACAGACGGAAGGCGGGGCACATGGAGTATTGGGATGTGATGGGCATTCGCAATCTTGGCATGTGAGGCTGGAAGTACAGCGGAAAGACGTATGGCCGAACTTCCAGCAGTTAAAGCACAGCATTGGTTAAGGGTTATAGGGCTTGACATCGCAGCGGCAGACCATCACCTTGACCTTCTCCAGTAATGTATCACCCTCTAAGGCCAAGATTAAGGCACCAGTAGCAATCTGATTATCCTTTTGACCCCAATGAACGCTCTGGACAAAATGAACACCTTGATGCTCTAAACTGGCGTGCAGCTCCTCATCAAACTGCAAAAGGAGGTCCCTATGGAAAATAATACACTAGACCATATTTAAACTGTTCTACATCTACATCTACATACATACTCCGCAATCCACCATACGGTGCATGGTGGAGGGTACCTCGTAACACAACTAGCATTTTCTCTCCCTGTTCCACTCCCAAACAGAACGAGGGAAAAATGACTGCCTATATGCCTCTGTACGAGCCCTAATCTCTCTTATCTTTGTGGTATTTCCGCGAAATGTAAGTCTTGTGGGGTGTGATAGTAACTGAAACGTCCCCCAACCTGTCAAAAGCAAGTAACCTTCGTGACTGGGCAAAGGATGCCGCTTTTATTAATACTGACCCAGAGTGCATTTTGGACAAGCCTTCCACGTCCCCAAACTTGTCCTCTAAATGTTCTATGAAGAATTGATGCTTTGTTGACATCAAAGGCTCCCCATCAGCTCTTGTACAAATTAGGAACCCGGGCAAATAAGTGTCACTGCCATCCTGAGCCTCACGCTCCTCCCACGTTGTGGCCAGGGAGGGGAACGATTTGGGATCATATTTCTGAGCATTGAATTGAGCCAGAGAATGCTTAGAGACTGCTAGTGGCTGGCCAACAGCAAGAGATGATGTACCGCACTTCATTACGGGTCATCTGCCCTGATGCCACCCACTCTGACCAAGGGTTCTCCCCACAGGCGCCACCCACCCTCAGCAAGGGCCACCTGGCAGGAAGGCCATTGACTGGAGTCTCGATGCCCCAGGGAGATAGGCATCTACTCCTTGGTATACGTGGGGAGTTAACGGCGCAGGCGTCAGCAGAGCAATCCCTGTGTTGTCAGGGGGCTACAACCAACAGGGTACACGGTGGCCCCACCACAAAAGACTGGCTACCGTGCTGGATATTAGGTGCAAGGAAGTCCATGGTGGTCGTCTTTGCAAAAACCAACACTGCACAGTGCATTGTGGAAATCGCACCCAGGAAGGTACCCCTGCCCAAGAGATGGAGACTGAGCGGGACAGCAATGTGACGACGAGAAAGCTGGCTAAAGGTCTCAATGCACCATGTAAGGTGCCCTTCCCCAATTGGTTCGCTCTTCGGAAGAATTTGGAAATATGGAGGTCAAACCAGAGAGGGGACCATCACATCTAGGCCAAAATGCTTGAGACTCCTTTTAGTCGCCTCTTACGATAGGCAGGAATACCGCGGGCCTATTCTAACCGCCGAACCCGCAGAGGGGGCCGTTGGTGGTGAGGCTTGCATGCCTCAGCAATACATACAACCATACCGTAGGTGCAACCACAACGGAGGGGTATCTGTTGAGAGGCCAGACAAACGTGTGGTTCCTGAAAAGGGGCAACAGCCTTTTCAGTAGATGCAGGGGCAACAGTCTGGATGATTGACTGATCTGGCCTTGTAACATTAACCAAAACGGCCTTACTGCAGTGGTACTGTGAATGGATTAAAAGAAGGGGGAACTACAGCCGTCATCTTTCCCGAGGGCATGCAGCTTTACTGTATGGTTAAATGATGATGGCGTCCTCTTGGGTAAAATATTCCGGAGGTAAAAATAGTCCCCCATTCAGATCTCCGGGCGGGGACTACTCAGGACGATGTTGTTATCAGGAGAAAGAAAACTGGCATTCTACGGATCGGATCGTGGAATGTCAGATCCCTTAATCGGGCAGGTAGGTTAGAAAATTTAAAACGGGAAATGGATAGGTTAAAGTTAGATATAGTTGGAATTGGTGAAGTTCGGTGGCAGGAGGAACAAAACTTCTGGTCAGGTGAATACAGGCTTATAAATACAAATTCAAATAGGGGTAATGCAGGAGAAGGTTTAATGACGAATAAAAAAATAGGAGTGCGGTTAAGCTACTACAAACAGCATAGTGAACGCATTATTGTGCCCAAAATAGACACGAAGCCCATGCCTACCACAGCAGTACAAGTTTATATGCCAACTAGCTCTGCATATGTCAAAGAGATTGATGAAATGTAAAATGACGTAGAGGAAATTATTCAGAGAGTGAAGGGAGATGAAAACTTAATAGTCAAGGGTGACTGGAATTTGATAGTAGGGAAAGGAAGAGAAGGAAATGTAGTAGGTGAATATTCAATGGGGGTAAGAAATGAAAGAGGAAGCCGCCTGGTAGAATTTTTCACAGAGCATAACTTAATCATAGCTAACACTTGGTTCAAGAATCACGAAAGAAGGCTGTATACATGGAAGAATCCTGGAGATACTGAAAGGTTTCAGATAGATTATATAATGGTAAGACAGATATTTAGGAACCAGGTTTTAAATTGTAAGACATTTCCAAGGGTAGTGTGGACTCTGACCACAATTTATTGGTTATGAACTGTAGATTAAAACTGAAGAAACTACAAAAAGGTGGGAATTTAAGAATATGGGACCTGGATAACTGACTAAACCAGAGGTTGTACAGAGTTTCAGGGAGAGCATAAGGGAACAATTCACAGGAATGGGGGAAAGAAATACAGTAGAAGAAGAATGGGTAGCTTTGAGAGATGAAATAGTGAAGGTAGCAGAGGATCAAGTAGGTAAAAAGACGAGAGCTAGTAGAAACCCTTGGGTAACAGAAGAAATATTGAATTTAATTGATGAAAGGAGAAAATATAAAAAGGCAGTAATGAAGCAGGCAAAAAGGAATACAAACATATCGAAAATGAGATCGACAGGAAGTGCAAAGGGTTAAGATAGATACTGCCTACAGGAAAATTAAAAAGACCTTTGGAGAAAAGAGAGCCACTTGTATAAATATCTAGAGCTCAGGTGGAAACCCAGTTCTAAGCAAAGAAGAGAAAGCAGAAAGGTGGAAGGAGTATATAGAGGGTCTATACAACGGCGATGCTCTTGAGGACAATATTATGGAAATGGAAGAGGATGTAGATGTAGATGTAGATGAAGATGAAATGGGAGACACAATACTGCGTGAAGAGTTTGACAGAGCACTGAAAGACCTAAGTCGAAACAAGGCCCCGGGAGTAGACAACATTTCATTAGAACTACTGACAGCCTTGGGAGAGCCAGCTCTGACAAAACTCTACCATCTGGTGAGAAAGATGTATGAGACAGGCGAAACAGGCTCAGACTTCAGGAACAACATAATAACTAGAACATAATAATTCCAATCCCAAAGAAAGCAGGTGTTGACAGATGTGAAAATTACTGAACTATCAGTTCAATAAGCCACAGCTGCAAAATACTAACACGAATTCTTTACAGACAAATGGAAAAACTAGTAGAAGCTGACCTCGGGGAAGATCAATTTGGTTTCCATAGAAATGCTGGAATACGTGAGGCAATACTGACCCTACGACTTATCTTAGAAAATAGATTAAGGAAAGGCAAACCTAAATTTCTAGCGTTTGTAGACTTGGAGAAAGCTTTTGACAATGTTGACTGGAATACTTTTTTTCAAATTCTAAAGGTGGCAGGAGTAAAATACAGGGAGCAAAAGGCGGGGTAAAATACAGGGAGCAAAAGGCTGTTTACAATTTGTACAGAAACCAGATGGCAGTTGTAAGAGTCGAGGGGCATGAAAGGGAAACAGTGGTTGGGAAAGGAGTGAGACAGGGTTGTAGCCTATCCCCGATGTTATTCAATCTGTATATTGAACAAGCAGTAAAGGAAACAAAAGAAAAATTCGGAGTAGGAATTAAAATCCATGGAGAAGAAACAAAAACTTTGACATTTGCCAATGACACTGTAATTCTGTCAGAGACAGCAAAGGACCTGGAAGAGCAGTTGAACGGAATGGACAGTGTCTTGAAAGGAGGATGTAAGATGAACATCAACAAAAGCAAAATGAGCGTAATGGAATGCAGTTGAATTAAGTCGGGTGATGCTGAGGGTATTAGCTTAGGAAATGAGAAGCTTAAAGTAGTAAATGAGTTTTGCTATTTGCGGAATAAAATAACTGATGTTGGTCGAAGTAGAGAGGATATAAAATCTAGACTGGCAATGGCAAGGAAAGAGTTTCTGAAGCAGAGAAATTTGTTAACATCGAGTATAGATTTAAGTGTCAGGAAGTTATTTCTGAAAGTATTTGTATGGAGTGTAGCCATGTATGGAAGTGAAATGCGGACGATAAATATTTTAGACAAGAAGAGAATAGGAGCTTTAGAAATGTGGTGCTACAGAAGAATGCTGAAGATTAGATCAGCGGATCACATAACTAATGAGGAGGTATTGAATAGAATTGGGGAGATGAGAAATTTGTGGCACAACTTGACTCGAAGAAGGGATCGGTTGGTAGGACATAGTCTGAGGCATCAAGGGATCACCAACTTAGTATTAGAGGGCAGGATGGAGGGTAAAAATCATAGAGGGAGACCAAGAGATGAATACACTAAACATATTCAGAATGATGTAGGTTGCAGCAGGTACTGGGAGATGATGAAGCTTGCACAGGATAGAGTAGCATGGAGAGCTGCATCAAACCAGTCTCTGGACTTATGTCGTCGACGACAAGCATGCGGCCCGCCGGCCACAGTTTGACGACCAATGCTCTATACCATAACCTTTTTTTTTTTATGAAGTACTAAAAAATTCTCAATCACTTGCCAGTATGCATTAATCTGATGATTCAAACACTGTTCACTGCAAATGAAATACCCGGTTGCAAGACAACAGAAAAAAAATATATGAATCGAACGATACAATACTTTTACAATCTTGGGTCCTTTTCCAACAGGAAATAAATGCACATGAGGATCAGCTGGAACACTTAAATCATGTGCATCGTCCATTCCAAACTTTTCAGTTAGTCTTCTAGTATGTGTAGATTGATGTGCTAGCATTTACTTTCTCACCTGATCTTGTTTGAGTTCTACTCCCCCAAAATAATGATCATCTCTCATTGTAATATGAAAAGATTCTGCCAGTGAGATTAGCAAAGTTCTAATCACTTTCATTGAATTTGATGCAACAAGTTCATCATCTATAAACAATGCTAACATAACTTCAGCAGAGATTTTGCCACGAATGAATGTGAATCAGTTTCATTTGCTTGAAAATTAAATTGCAAAAGAAAATTTAGAAACTTCTTGTTCAACCATCGAGGAATTTGCTTGACCTCGCACAGCAATTTCTCAAGCTTGCAGACAACAGGATTCTTTCTGTCAATCAACAGGCCCAAAGGTACTTCCGTATAGATTTCTTCTCAAAAGTTATCATTTAGAAATACAGTGCTAATGTCCAACTGTATCTTGTGTATATCATTGCATGTGACTGGCGAATTGGTCTTGTAGTTGTTTCAGTGTTTTTCAATCCTGTTGTGCAAAGCCTAGCTTTGTACAGAGTGGTCCTACCATTTGTGTCACATGACACCTTGAAGGCTCAATTTCAGTCAATAACTTGCTGAATGTTGGCTCTGGAACAGTCTTCCAAATTTTGTTGTCCTCACAAGCTCACAGTTATTATAATTTACACTGTGTATGCATTACCACTACACTGTCCAACAGACAGACGGAGGGTGAAGGACGAAGAGAGAGTTTACAGGGTCCATGGTCCTTTACTCAAAGATAAGCATATATTACTCACAAAGGTCGAGGGTACAGATTAATCTAGACTCAAGTGCCAAATGCACCCAGTAAGTGTTACTGTTGACAGATTTGAGATGCAGTGGAGGCGTGTAGTTGTGATGGCGTTGTGAGAGGAGTAATACCGTACCAGCTGAGAGCGTATACCCATCAATGTGGGTTGACTGGCAGCAAACCAAATTATACTGGTTATTGGCAAAGTGTTTTAACAAAAAGTGGTTTTATACAAAGTGCCAATATTATGAGTTTGCATCTGCTTTGATGGTCAATGGACTGCAGTGAAGGATAATGTGCAGACCTTTACAGCAGTGTGTGGCAATATTTGAATGTAACTGACCTGTGGTGAGATTAAAGTGAATAGAAATATACAACAATGGTAGTGATTGTCTCCATTCTCCCATAGCTGTCAAAACTAATTAACACGTATCTATTAGGTCATGGACATTTATATGAAAGGTTAGGCTACTACATTATTTGACCATTAACAATATCATAAGTTTGATCTGGGGTGTTCCATGAGTAAGCGTTTAACAGTGGCAAGGCCATGGGTATGGACACTGTTTATGTACAGGGAGATGGCATCAACAGTGGTGACTGGAGTCCAGTCAGTGAAGGAACTAACTCATATTTTTAATGCAGGAGGTTAGGTGGTGGCCACTTGGCTTGATGTGTTTGCCAACAAGAGTCCTGAGAGTCTCAGTGGGAGTATAGTGTCCAGGACTGTTGAGTTTATGGCTTTTAGGAAGGAAAAATTTAGAAAGTGGGTATGCAATGGATTGGTGTAGTGAGGAGAAGGATGATTCTAGGTAGATAGTTTGGGTGGGGCCTAAGGATTTGAGTAGGAATTTGAGATTATGCTGGACTTCTGGGATAGGATCACCATGTCAGGGCTTATAGGACGAGAAGTGAGACAGTTGGCAGATGCTTTCTGACAGGTAATTACTGTGGTTCATATCAACAGTGTTGGAACCTTTACAGGGAGAATGATTAAATTAGGATTAATTTTGACACTGTAAATGGCTGTTCTTTCCTTCATTTAGAGGTCTGTATTTATGGAAGGGATCTTGGAAGAGAGGGTGAGACCAAGTTGAAAGTAAGGAATTTCTGGAAGGTAACCATGGGATATTGGGTGAGAGTGTCATGGCAGGTAGGTATGAAGTGGGAGGTTCGATGTAGGGATTAGGTTGGCTCTGGTTGTCCCCACAGAAGGGACTGGGAACAGAGAGTAGGTTTTTCTGGAGTTCGGCACAAGTGAACTTGGATATGGGGCTAAGAGTAAAGCTTTTGGATAGGACCGAATTCTATAGGATTGGTGTTTTTGATGGACAGGTAAACAACAGTGTTTTGGGTTGGTTAAGTTCTGAATTTTGCAGAATGTTGAGAGGGCATTTTGTGGAGTGTGGAAAAGGTCACCAAAGCACGGTTTGGATGCTATGTGGAACTCACTAGTGGGGTCACTGAGGGAAAGGTAAGTATTGACAGCTTGTGGTGGTCTGAGTTGGGAACAGAATGTCAATAAATTGAAAAAATTTTGGAGATGGTGTTCTTCCATGTTAGCGAGCAAGGGTTTCAATTTGAGAGGTGTGTTGTAGGTAGTTGGGGTTGCACAGTAACAGTATCCTGTGGAGGGAGCAGAGGAGGTTCAGAGGTGCCTGTGCCATTGAGCTTTGTTTTTCAAGTTTGGTTAGTGAGGGATAAGGATACGGACTGGTGTGGAATAACAAGATTTGAAGGTCACTGTAAAGTAGAGGGTAGAATACAGAGGGGAATTTTTATGGTTAGATCACTGGGGAGGGGGGAAGCTGGGGGTGAAATTTCTGATCTTGTTACATGAGATGATTAATTTATGTAATAGGAAACACGTGAAGCAACAGAGACAACTTTATTGTTTAAATAGCACTAGAATTGGGAGTGTTAAAGTTTAAACTATGGAATATACATCTGCTGAGGAAATTTATATATGTAACAATAATGAGTTGAATAATTACACAAACAAAAATGAAAAAAAATCATAGTTATCAAGAAATTTAGCACAACTGCTAAATTAATAGTTGTAAAAACTGAGGTCGTGCACACTTATAAATGGTGCAAAACAATCCTTAGAAAATACTGTATCTTGGCAGCAATAGTAAGTGGAAGAATTAACAAATGGGCCTCATGAAGAAATGAAATATGAAGCAAACAGCATTGAGTAAACTGTGGAGTAATGCAATACAGTTTACTAGTGCTTTTCTTTAATCAAAATAGTGGATTTATTATTAACTTTACAATGCTCCTTTATAGTTTATGAAGGAATAAGCATAATATAGCAGTTTAATGGTAGTTAATATTCACCCCCCCCCCCCCTCCCTCCCCAAGTCGGGATTCTGAGAACATACTCACTGATTGTAATCATCTACACTGGCAGTACCCTGACCACCTATTTCCCAGTTGCAGTCTTCCAGATGAAACTTCATAGCCCTGCATCTGTTCAGGATTGGGAACACTACTTCACCAACTTAAGTGTACACATATCTGTACTGCCATACAGGAAAAATGTGTAAAGTGATGCATGAAAAATTTTAGAAGGTCAGTAACAACAATGTAGGAAAAGATAGATTGCTCCTTACTGTAAGGATGACACATTAAGTTGCAGACAGGCACAATTACAGTACATTTACACATAAGCTTTTGGCAACAACATTCATCAGAAAAACAAACATACACCATTCATTCATAAAAGCAAGCTCACACCACACACATGACTGCCAACTCCTGCAGCTCAAGCCAGAATGCAACTATCACATGGGATAGAAGCAGTAGTCTGGGGGGAGGGGGGGGGGGGGGGGGGGCGGCAGGAAAGGGGATGGGATAGCAGCATAGGGGTAGGGGGAGAGAGGAGCCCTGTCTGGCAGAGCATACAAGGAGTAGAATGCCAATAGGTGGAGCATCAGGAGGTTGTTGGGCAGGGTGGTTGGTTGGTTGGTTGGTTGGGGTTTAAGGGACCAAACAGCAAGGTCATCAGTCCCTTGTTTCAAATGTGGTCCATTCCGCTAATATGACATCTCAGGAAAGTCAGAACAATAAAAGGGAAAAGGCTAAAAACGTAAAAGGGCAGTCATGTTGTCCATGGTAAAAACAAAATGAGGAAAGACAGCAAGAGAATGAACCCAACGCTATGCTGAAGCAGCATAGACAAGACCACCTGTGACTTAAAAGGTGCAACCGCTAGAATGTAGAAGTACGTATGGGAAAAGGAGACTAACCAATCCTTAAAAAAAAAAAGGGGTAAAAACAGAGTAAAAGGGGAAGAAAAGAGGATCTCAGTCAGGGAGGTGAGTCAGGAATCTCCAAACACAGCTTACAGTGAGAGACACCCAAACACTCACCGCCCTGCCCCAACACCAGAGAGAGATTAGAAACTCTAAAACTGAGAATAAAAACCACTTTCCTGGAGGAAACCGACAACCAGAGAGACCATCCGGGAATCGTCAGCCAACATCAAAGGTAAAGCGTGGGGGAATCTGTACTTAGCACGCAGAGCCAAAAGAAGGGGGCAGTCAACCAAAATGTGAGCTACTGACTGGAAGGCTCCACAACCACAAAGTGGGGGTGGCTCATCACGCAAAAGAAAACCATGGGTCAGCCTGGTATGGCCAATGCGGAGACGACACAGCGTGGTCGAGTACTTTCGGGAGAGGCGAAAGGAAGAACGCCACAGGCCTGGTGTCACCTTAATTGCACGAAGTTTATTAGACAGGGGAGTAGCCTCCCAAAAATTGGCCCATGACTGTGCAAAGTGGGATTTGATGTGAAGCTGTAAATCCGCTGCAGGAGGGGTTACAGAAAAAGGGGGGTAAGTGACTGCTCCCCCAGCCAAACGATCAGCGAGCTCATTACCCGGGATACCCACATGGCCAGGGACCCAAAGGAAGTCAATGGAACAAGCAGCACGGTGAATATCAGCAAGATGGTCACGGATGGCAGAGACCAAGGGATGGCGCGAAAAACACCGGTCAATAGCAAGAAGGTCATTCATCGAGTCCGTACATAACAAAACGCGATTGTGTTGGGACTGTTTAATAAAGGTAAGGGCCTGGGAAATTGCCATCAATTTCGCAGTAAACACCCCACATGTAGGTGGTGGCAGCAGATGATTTTCCGTTCCAACAGAGGACGTGAAGGCATACCCCACATGATCAGCAGATTTAGAGCCATCAGTGTAAAAAACAACAGCATCCCGAAACTCGCATAAAATTTGGTGGAAAAAGGAACGGAACACCAACGGGGGGATGGAATCTTTCGGACCTCGGTGGAGATCCATCTGAATTCGAGGAACTAACCAGGGGGGAAGGGGGGGGGGGGGTTGGAGGGGAGGTAGCGAGGAAGACAGGACAAAGAAGGAAGCTGAAAATCACGGCAAAGAGACACGAGGCGGAGCCCAACCGGTAAACCCGCCCGAGGGCGGGAGTCGGGTGGGCGACGTCCATGGTCTGGGAACAGGATAGAATAGGAAGGATGAGTGGGAGAGGAACGGATAACGAGTGCATAAGACACCAGAAGCTGGGACCGCCAAACAGAAAGGGGGAGGGGATCCCAGCTTCAACCAGGAGACTATCAACAGGGCTAGTAGGGAAGGGCACCGGTGGCCAAACGGATAACACGATGGTGGACTGGATCCAGCACATGCAGTGTGGAAGGAGCAGCTGAACCATAAGCTTGACAACCATAGTCCAAGTGAGAGAACTAGAGCACGATAAAGACGGAGAAGAAGGGAATGGTCCGCACCCCAAGAGGAGTGGGCAAGGAAGCGAAGGACATTGAGTTTACGGAAACATCCTACCTTCAGAAGTCTGATATGGGGCAGCCAAGTGAGCTTGTTGTCGAAAAGAAGACCCAGGAATACTGTGGGACCACAGGCAATCGTTGTGCATCGAGATAGAGCTCTGGATCAGGGTGGATCGTAGTACGGCAACAGAAGTGGACCACTCGCGATTTTGAAGGAGAGAATTGAAACCCGTGTGAAAGGGTCCATGCAGAGGCACGCCGTATAGCTCCCTGGAGCTGCCGTTCTGCAGATGCCATTGAAGAGGAACTAACCCAAATGCAGAAATCTTTCACATACAGGGCAGGGGCGACCAAAGGACCGACAGAGGCCACGAGTCCATCAATAGCAATGAGGAAAAGAAGGACACTCAAGACAGAACACTGTGGGATGCCCGTCTCCTGGGGCTGTGGAGAACTAAAAACAGTACCAACTCCAACTCTGAATGACCGATGGAACAGGAAATGGCAGATAAAAATCGGGAGTGGGCCCCGAAGGCCCCACTGATGAAGGGTAAGTAAGATATGATGGCCTCAGGCCATATCATAGGCCTTGCGAAGGTCAAAAAACACTGCAACCAAATGGCGGCACTGGGAAAAAGGCTGCCGAACTGCGTATTCCAAGCGAAGTAAATGATCGATTGGAGACCGCCCCTCTCAAAAGCCACACTGGTAAGGGGACAATAGATCCCGAGATTCGAGGACCCAATTGAGCCAACGGGCTACCATCCGTTCAAGTAACTTACAAACAACACTGGTCGAACTAATTGGCCGATAGCTGTTAACAGATAGGGTGTTCTTACCAGGCTTAAGGACAGGAACCACGATGCTATCCCTCCACTGAGAAGGGAAGTCACCCTGGAGCCAGATACGGTTAAACACCCGAAGATGATGTTGCCGTTGTGGAGCACTGAGATGTTGAAGCAGTTGGCTATGAATGGAATCTGGGCCAGGGGCCGTATCATGAGAAGAAGATAGAGCAGAAAGAAATTCCCATTCAGTAACAGGTTCATTGTAAGATTCTGACTCACAAGGGGTAAAACATACGGTGGAAGCTTCAGCCCACTGTTTCTGGTGAAGGAAAGCAGCTGGATAGGAGGCTCATGCTGATGCCACTGCAAAATGGGTCGCAAGATGTTCTGCAAGAACTAATGGGTCCGTAAAAAGGCCATCTGGGAGGTGAAGGCCTGGGAGGGTGGACTGCCGATGGCAACCTTGGAGAGAGCGAAGTGTAGCCCATACCCGTGACAGAGGGACAGTAGAACCAAGGGAAGAAATAAATCATTCCCAACATATCCGCTTGCTCTGTTTGATTAAATAACGGGCTGTAGCGCGGAGGCGTTTAAAGGTAGTAAGGCTGGCTACGGATAGGTGCCTCTTGAAGTGTTGCAAAGCTCGATGGCGATCACAGATGGCAATGGCAATGGCCATACTCCACCACTGGACTTGCCGGTGACGAAATGGTCCAGACGAGTGCGGGACAGCAAGGCTAGCAGCGCGAACAATCGCGTCAAACACGTCACGTAGGATGTCATCAATACAACCCGACAAAGAGGGACAAAACACAACCTGTGCAGTGTATAGAGGCCAATCGGCGCGTTGGAAAGACCAACGAGGTAACCTGTCCATCGGGGAGCGGGAAGGGAGCGAGATAGTCAACGGAAAATGGTCACTATCACAAAGGACGTCGTGTGGCGACCAGTCTAATGAAGGGAGGAGAGAGGGAGAAGATAGAGAAAGATCAATGGCAGAAAAGGTAGCACGACCGGCACTGAAATGAGTAGGGGAGCCATCATTAAGAAGGCACAAGTCGTGCTTTGCAATAAACTGGTCTACAAGAAGACCTCGTCTAGATGGAAAGGCACTGCCCCACAGGGCATGATGAGCATTAAAATCCTCAAGGAGGAGGAAGGGAGGAGGAAGTTGCTGAAGAAGGGCAGTTAAGGCAGCAGGCGTAAGAGTCCTGTCAGGAGGGAGATAAAGATTGCAAGCTGTGACCTCAGTGTCTAGGTGGACCCTAACTGCAACAGCTTGGAATGTAGTTTGAAGAGGAATTCACATACTAGCAATATCTGTACGGACCAACGTACAAACGCCACCAGAAACCCGCAGGGGCCTGACCCGATTTCGACAGAAAACACTGAACCCACGGAGGGCCGGTGAGTGAGCATAAGTAAAATGAGATTCCTGGAGAACCACACAAGCTGCAGAGTAAGACGAAAGAAGGGCTTTCAATTCTGGAAGGTGACGATAGTATCCATTACAATTCCATTGGAGAACCACAGAATGATGATGTAAATGGGGGCTGAACACGCTAAAGCCAGTCATACCGCCGGGTCCCCACCCGTCACCGACAATGAGGGGGCGACATCCATGAACGACAGGTCAGAATCCGGTTGTGAAGTCGGGGATGGGACCTCCGGTGACACCAGAGGCTCTTTGTCCGGGGACTTATGTTTCTTCTTCTTTTCAGGCTGAGATCGAGGAGGGCTGTGTGGCATAAAGGAGCCAGCTGCAGCACGATCAGGAACAGAAAGAGACCGGGCGACCTGGGGGCCGACAGACCGCGGCTCTCGCGGTCGTCGCGTTGCAGCAGACCTTTGGCCTGGAAGGTGCCGGGAAGGGGCATCCCAGGAGAGGCGCCCTTAACCGGCAGACGCCGAAGGAGTGGGACGCTTCTCCGGCTGGGGAGGGGGAGCAGCGCCCAGAGAAGGTGTGGGAGCCGCAGGGGAGGGGGGGAGGAGAGGTGTCTGGGATGGGGGAAGGAAGGGGTGAAGATGTAACCAAAGCGTAACTAGATGTCATGGACACAGGGTAAAGACGTGTATACTTCTTACGGGCCTCTGTGTAGGTTAAATGATCGAGGGACTTATACTCCTGTATCTTCTTTTCCTTCTTATATACTGGGCAATCTGGTGAACGTGGAGAATGACTGCCATGACAATTTACACACACAGGAGGGGAAACACAGGGACTCACCTCATGGAGTGGATGTCCACAGTCACCACAGCGAGGGGCCTGTGAACAGCAGGAAGACATGTGTCCAAAACGCAAGCACTTAAAACACCTCATAGGAGGCGGGATGTACGGCTTCACATCACATCGATAAACCATAATCTTAACTTTTTCAGGGAGGGTATCCCCTTCGAAGACCAGGATAAAGGCACCGGTATCAATTTGATTGCCTTTAGGAACCTTCTGAACACGCCGAACAAAGTGAACACCCCGCCGTCCGAGATTGGCCCGAAGTTCCTCATCAGTTTGAAGGATGAGGTCCCTGTGAAAAATCACACCTTGTACCATATTTAGAGACTGGTGGGAGGTAATGGATACAGGAATTGTGCCAAGATGGGTACAGGCACGAAGGGCTGCAGATTGGGCAGCTGAAGCAGTTTTGATCAGCAACAAACCCGACCGCATCCTGCTCAGGGAGTCCACTTCGCCAAACTTGTCTTCAATGTGTTCCACAAAGAATAAAGGTTTGGTATTGGTGAAAGTATCTCCATCAGTCCTGGTGCAAACTAGACAACAGGGGAAAGGTTTCACCCCTAGGCGACGGGCCTGACTCTCTTCCCAGGGGGTAGCCATGGAAGGAAGGCCGAAGGTGCAAGAGAAGCAGCACTTGAAGAATCAGTTCCACGGAGAGAGACGGCCGCAGAAGAATGGCCAGAGTTCTGGACCCGTATGCGTTTCATTTGCATAGCGTCTGCCCTGATACCACCCGCTCCGATCAGGGTCTCTCCTCACGGGCGCCATCCAGCCACAAGCAAGGGCCGTCTGGCGCGGCGGCCATTGCCGGGAGTTCCGATGCTCCAGGATGACGAGCAACCACTCCAAGGCACGCATGAGGAGGTCACAGCTCAGGTATCAGAAGTGTGATCCCTGTGTGTTCAGGGGGCTCAACCAAAAGGGTACATAGGAACCCCACCATACGGGCTGGCTACCGTGCTGGCTATGCACCCTAGCATCAGACAACGACGTGAAAGAAAAGGTGGAATGTACTAGGAGGGCGCACGTCGGAGACACTAGGTAAGGTGCTCTTCCCCAAATGGCTCACACTACGGAGGAGAAATTTTGTAATGGAGGTCAAACCCCAGAGGGGGACCAGGGAATGCCAAAAGGAGGAGATGATTATGCAACAAAGGCAAATTGTAAAACCAACAGAACCAGGAGGGTAGCGGGGGGCCAACATAAGCAAGGACACCAAGAGAGGGAGAGGAGAGGGTGAGGGGAAAGGAGCAAGGAGGGGAAGGGGAAGGAAATGCAGCCCTGGAGGGAAGGAAATGCAGCCCTGGAGGGAAGGAAATGCAGCCCTGGAGGGAAAGAAGGCTGCAATAGCTCGGGGCCCCGTGCTCGCGACGCACGTATCCACAAAAGAGTTGTGGATCCCCTGGGGGGGAGGGGGGGGGGGGGCAGGGTGGTGGAGAAAACGAAGTGAAAAAGGAGAGGAACGGGCAAAGATGGGCGGGTGTGTTAGAAGAGGGTGGCAAACTAAGAGGGGAGGAGGTGATAGGACAGTGGGGGTGAAGACTGTTGGGTGCAGCATGTATGGACAGTATGTTACTCTAAGTTGAAGTTGGCATAATTATGGGAGCAGAGAATGTGTTGTAAGGCTAACTCCCATCTGCACAGTTCAGAAAAGCTGGTAGTGGAGGGGAGGAACCAGATTGTTCAACTGCATGTTGTGTCACAGAGTCGTCTACTTGTTTTTGGCCACATACAGTGTTGGTCATTCTTCCTGGTGGACAGATGGTTGGTAGTCACACCAATATAAAAAGCTGTGCAATGACGGCAGCAGAGATGGTGAATGACATGGCTGCTTTAACAGGTGGCCCAGCCACTGAGGGGTAGAATAAACCTGAAAGAAGACTGGAATAGAAGTGCTGGGTGGGTGGATTGGACAGTTCTTGTACCTGCATCTTCCACAGGGATATGATTCTTGTGGCAAGGGGTTGGGGTTGGGATTGGGAGTGGCATAGGGATGGACTACGATGATGTGGAGGTTGGATGGGTGATGGAACACCACTTTAGGAGGGGTATGTCCCTCATTTCAGGGTACGATGATCAGCAATCAAAGGGAAGGATGTGGTTCAGTTGTTCCTGTCCCGGGTGGTATGGGTGACTAAGGGGGCACCACTCCTCTGCACTGGTTCTTTGAAGGCTAGGGGGTGTGAGGGGAAATGGCATGGGAGACCTGTTTGCATACTAGGTCTGGGGGGAAGTGCCGGTCTGAAGGCCTTGGCGAGACCCTCAAGCATACTTTGCAAGGGAGTTCTTGTAACTGCAGATATGCTGTCCCCAGGTGGCCAAGCTGTATAGGAGGGATATTTTGGTGTGAAATGGATGACAGCTGTCAAAATGGAGGTACTGTTGTGCTTGGTGGGTTTAATGTGGACATACGTGCAGATGGAGCTATTAGGGAGGAAGAGGTGGTGGTTAGGAGGCTAGGAAGGTCTCCTCTAGATGACCCATAAACAGGTTGGCACAGGAGGATGCCATGCAGGTGCCCATAGCCTTCCCTTCGAAGGAGAGGTAGTATTGGGTTAGGATAAAATTAGTAAGGTGTATGAGGAATGAGGTAGTGGGTTTGGAGTCTGAAGGACATTGGGGAAGGTAGTGTTCAGCTCCGGTAAGAAAATAAGAGTGAGGTATGTTAGTGTATAGTGAGATTGTGTCAACAGTGACGAGTTGGGATCTAGGAGGTAAAAGAGTGGCAATGGTGGATGGTCAGTGAAGGAAGTGGGCATCTTTGACGTCGGAGGCTAAATTACAGGCATTTGGTTGGGGGTGCTGGTCAATGAGGGCCAAATACTTTCACTGGGGGCACAATAACCAGCCACAATTGGGTTTGTAGATTTTGTGAAGAGAGAGAGAGAGAGAGAGAGAGAGAGAGAGAGTGTGTGTGTGTGTGTGTGTGTGTGTGTGTGTGTGTGTGTGTGTGTGTGTGGGGTGTGTGTGTGTGTGTGTGTGTGTGTGTGTGTGTGTGTGTGTGTGTGTGTAGTGGTATCATTGGGTTGAAGAGGGAAATGGATTCAGGGGAGAGGTTCTGGGAAGGGCCTTGTGTTAGACTTCTGAGATGGGATCCCTCTGGCAGATTTTATAGGCGGGGCTGTCAGATAACTGACATATGTCTTCTGCCAGATAGTCACTGTTATTTGTAGCACTGGTGGAACCTTTGCAGATAGAATGACTAGGTCAGGATTTGTTTTGAGGTTGCGTATGGCTATTCTTTCTTTTGAGGAAGGAACCAGGGGAAGGATGGTGATGCTATGTTGGAGATAAGGAATTCCTGGCAAGTGACCAGCAGGTGGTTAGGTGGGAAGGGGGTGGGACCACAGTTGGATAGTGGTGTGAACTGGAAGAGGCAAGGTTCAATGTCAGAATTGGGTTGGCTTTGGTTGGAGGGATTGGCAGCGAAGAAGTTTTTCCACTGCAGGGATCAGGATAAGGAGAGTATGTCTCTGACAAATCCAGCACCGTTAAATTTGAGTGTAGGACTAAAGGTGATTCTTTTGGATATGACAAATTTGTGTGGAGCTGAGGATTTTGGTGGAAAGGTTAACAGCAGCATTACAGGAATGTTTTGACTCTGGATTTGATGGATTGATGCTAGGGAGTTTTGGGAGATGTGGCAGGTTGAAAGGTCAGCTAGTCAGGGTTTAGATGCTATTAAGGGGTGGACAAGGAGGAACACTGTGGGCAGGATAGCAGTTGGACAGTGGTGCCTCGAGATGGCAGAAGCATGTCACCAGGTTGGCTAACGTAAAGAGATGGTGTCTGGAATGCTCCTCCAGGTGCTGGAGAGCAAGGGAGTCAATCTCAGAGATGTGATGTATGAAGCAGGGATTGCATATAGCAGTATCTTGTGGAAGGAGCAGAGGTGGTTCTGGGATGCTTGTGCCATGGACATGTGGTTTTGCAGTACCAGGTTTGTGAGGGCAGAGACTGGCAGAATCTGATAAACTGAAGATCACTGCAAAAGGAGGTGTTGGATACAGAGGTAGGAATTTTTATGGTTAGCCCACTTGGGGGGGGGGGGGGGGGGCGCGGGGATTCCAGCATTTGAGAAATACTATGTGGGACTGTGTTTTAGCCAAGGAAAGGGATATTTTTCTGAACTGGGGCACTAAGATGACACAGGGGTCCATTGTGGCAATAACTATGTAAAGGAAATGTTAATGAAGTGGAAACGGGCAAAATAGGTGTTGATTACCACTAAATATTTCAGTCAACTATGCATTTGTTTATCAAGCTACTGGAAAGGCAAAAGAAGATGTGCATACAAATTTCAGGCACACTTCATAACAGAACTGCTGAAAACTTGTGGAAAGAGACTGTGATGTATGATTTTGAAAGAAAGTTTGCTTCACAGAATACTGCATTGAAAATTCATTTTATGTGATCACTTAAGTTTTAATTCCTGATAATTTCATTAATTTTTGACGAATTATTCCTGTGATAGAGCAATTTAAAAAAACTGTGAGCACATGAGATATACTACTGTTGTACAAGTTTATTACATTTAAGAACTCTGTGAACTACATGAAGTGTTCGGCATAAATACAGAACAAGAAGTGACTAAATGTTTTGATATATAGACATACAATTGAAATTATTTACAAAAAAAATTATAAATTAATTTATTTTCTCATATAAAATTCCCAGAACACACAAACCTACCTGAAAAACTCACTCAGAAATGTGTGATACACAAGTGGTGTTAACAGGGTGAAGTAGATGCATGTCGTGACATCAACCACACAGAGACCATCAACAATACCATAATTCAGAAGCCCACTTCCAATTGATTGTGTCAAATTCAGTACAACGAGGAAGAAAATGTAGAGGTAGAAGGAACGTTTAGCTGTTGGAGGAAAGAAAGACAGTTTTAAACTCAGTGGAAAAAAAGTGCAAAAAAAGACATCATTTATCTTTGTCAAACTCTAGAACTAACTACTTTTAGAATTTATAATCCTACCACATTTGAGAATAATTAGTGCTAATCAAGAAATAGCACCACATACACAGTGCTAAATATTCCCATGTTTAGCTGTCAGATAATTATTATGTTTCTCATAGTTTTCCATCTTAACAACTTGCAAAAGATTTAGGACTATGCTAAGTGCAAAACAAAGAATATAGTCTATAACATCAAATTAGCAGCAGCATAATCACAATATTCACTGCCTTGTAGTACTTACTTACAAGTACGTACCAAGGCAAAATCTGGCCTCAGAGTTTTGAAGTTTTATAAAGAATTATCAAGATCCAAGAAGACAGCTCTCTCTGAACTGCACAATGACTTTACAACTGAATACTATGAAAATAACTTCTCCCAGTGTATCAAATGTTCAAATAATTTATGTGACGGCACATGCCTGTTGAGAATGTAAATTATTTGGACAAGCGGATATTCTACAAAAGATATATTCTGGCAACAATAAATAAGACTGAACAACATAGCTATTAACACAAGTGAAACCACCATTCCAAAATGATATCATTTATTCTTCACAAATACAAAAGTTACATACTTATCACAACACTGTAACTGTATGATACATTTGAAGTTCACAAAAGCAGCATTTTAAGACATTATATCACGTTACCTGCTGAAAATAAATCTAGACAAATCTTGAAGTGTGTGCAAGTTGTAGCAACATTCATCACTTCAACCAGAGTGACTGAGGATGATTACTTATAAAAATTTAATGCAGGTCGATCTTCAGATGAGATTGGAGAAAGTTTGTTGGTTGATTTCAGGGAGGTACCAAACAGTGGGTCACTGGTCCCAACAGATTAGCGAAGGAAGTTGGCCATGCCCTTTCAAAGGAACCATCCTGGCATTTTCCTGAAACGATTTAGGGAAATCATGGTGTGGGTTCCTGTAGTCATGTCCTAGTTCATGAACCATGGGCAATGTATGAATGGCCAAATAAGTGGTCCCGAGAGTCGGGATACCAGTTACTTTGGAATAAGGCTGGGCTCCTCGGACATATTCTAAGTCGTCGTCACCTTTGTGCTCATACGGCAAAGACTACCAAATCCACCGGTTAGTCCCTCAACCGTTAGTGGTAAAACTCAATGGGACTCGGGGCAAGTAAGTCTAGCAACCTGCTTCCCTGGTACTTTAAATATGATGCTGGCAATGATCAGAGCAAAATGCCTTGGACCTTTGGAGGTGACGAGTCCCACCTCTAACTGACAAACCAGGGACTCCTAAGATACGACTCGGCAAACAAATGGTAATGAGATGGGGAGCTATTAATATCAATGGGGGCTACTCTGGGAAGAAGGTAGAGCTGGCAGAGGCTGCAAGTAAGATGGGGCTGGACGTTTTAGCTGTTAGTGACATTTGGGTAAGGGGTGAGAAAGAAGAGGAAGTGGGAGAATACAAGGTCTACCTGTCAGGAGTCAAGGCAAGAATAGCACAATGGGGTGTAGGGATTTACATCAGGAAAGAAATGGAACCAAGCGTAGTCGCAATAAGGTATTTAAACGAACGACTGATGTGGATAGATTTGACAGTGTCTAGCAAGAAAATTACGATTGTGTCAGTATATTCGCATTGTGAAGGGACAGATCAAGATAAGATGGATAGTTTTTATGAGGCACTCAGTGATGTAGTTGTTAGAGTAAAGGACAAGGACAGCGTTCTGCTCATGGGTGATTTTAACGCCAGGATTGGAAATCGAACAGAAGGGTATCAAAAGGTTATGGGTAAATTTGGAGAGGATACGGAGGCCAACAGGAACTGGAAACAACTCTTGGATTTCTGTGCCAGTATGGGCTTAGTAATCACAAACTCCTTTTTTAAACATAAGAACATTCACCGGTATACTTGGGAAGGCAGGGGAACCAGATCTGTCATTGACTATATAATAACAGATCAGGAACTCAGGAAACTCAGGAAGGCTGTGAGGGACACACGTGTATTCAGGGGATTCTTTGATGACACTGATCATTATTTAATCTGCAGTGAAATTGGGATTGTGAGGCCAAAAGTGCAGGAGGTAAGGTCCATATGTAGGAGGATAAGAGTGGAGAAACTTCAGGATAAGGAAATCAGGCACAAGTACATAACAGCGATCTCAGAAAGGTACCAGTTAGTTGAATGTAGTCAATTACAGTCATTAGAAAAGGAATGGACAAGGTACAGGGACACAGTACTAGAAGTGGCTAAAGAATATCTTGGAACAGTAGTGTGTAAAAGTAGGATGAAGCAAACAGCTTGGTGGAATGACACAGTCAAGGCAGCCTGTAAAAGGAAAAAGAAGGCGTATCAAAAATGGCTACATACTAGAACTCAGGTAGACAGAGAAAGTTATGTTGAAGAAAGAAACAAAGCCAAACAGATAACTGCAGCACCCAAGAAGAAATCTTGGGAAGACTTTGGAAACAGGTTGGAGATTATGTATGGGTCAAGCTGTTGGAAAACCATTCTGGAGTGTAATTAGCAGTTTTCGAAAGGGAGGTAGGAAGGAAATGACAAGTATTTTGGACAGGTCAGGAAAACTGCTGGTGAATCCTGTGGATGCCTTGGGCAGATGGAGGGAATATTTTGAAGAGTTGCTCAATGTAGGTGAAAATACGATCAGTAATGTTTCAGATTTCAAGGTAGAATGGAATAGGAATGATGATGGAAATAGCATCACATTTGAGGAAGTGGAGAAAATGGTCAATAGATTGCAGCGCAATAAAGCAGCTGGGGTGGATGAAATTAAGTCGGAACTCATCAAATACAGTGGAATGTCAGGTCTTAAATGGCTACACAGGATAATTGAAATGGCCTGGGAGTCGGGACAGGTTCCATCAGACTGGACAAAAGCAGTAATCACACCAATCTTTAAACATGGAAACAGAAAAGATTGTAACAACTACAGAGGTATCTCTTTAATCAGCGTTGTGGGTAAAATCTTCTCAGGTATTGTTGAAAGGAAAGTGCGAGTATTAGTTGAGGACCAAATGGATGAAAATCAGTGTGGGTTTAGGCCTCTTAGAGGTTGTCAGGACCAGATCTTTAGCTTGCGGCAAATAATGGAGAAGTGTTACGAGTGGAACAGGGAATTGTATCTATGCTTATGACCGGGTTCCTAGGAGGAAGTTATTGTCTGTTCTACGAGATTATGGAATAGGAGGCAAACTTTTGCAAGCAATTAAAGGTCTTTGCATGGATAGTCAGGCAGCAGTTAGAGTTGACGGTAAATTGAGTTCATCGTTCAGAGTAGTTTCAGGGGTAAGACAAGGCTGCAACCTGTCTCCACTATTGTTCATATTCTTTATGGATCATATGTTGAAAACAATAGACTGGTGGGGTGAGATTAAGATATGTGAATACAAAATAAGCAGTCTTGCATATGCGAATGACTTAGTTGTGATGGCAGATTCGATTGAAAGTTTGCAAAGTAATATTTCAGAGCTAGATCAGAAATGTAAGGACTATGGTATGAAGATTAGCATCTCCAAAACGAAAGTAATGTCAGTGGGAAAGAAATATAAACGGATTGAGTGCCAAATAGGAGGAACAAAGTTAGAACAGGTGGACGGTTTCAAGTACTTAGGATGCATATTCTCACAGGATGGCAACATAGTGAAAGAACTGGAAGCGAGGTGTAGCAAAGCTAATGCAGTGAGTGCTCAGCTACGATCTACTCTCTTCTGCAAGAAGGAAGTCAGTACCAAGACTAAGTTATCTGTGCACCATTCAATCTTTCGACCAACTTTGTTGTATGGGAGCGAAAGCTGGGTGGATTCAGGTTACCTTATCAACAAGGTTGAGGTTACGGATATGAAAGCAGCTAGGATGATTGCAGGTACTAGTAGATGGGAACAATGGCAGGAGGGTGTCCACAATGAGGAAATCAAAGAAAAACTGGGAATGAACTCTATGGATGTAGCAGTCAGGGCGAACAGGCTTAGATGGTGGGTTCGTGTTACACGCATGGGAGAAGCAAGGTTACCCAAGAGACTCATGGGTTCAGCAGTAGAGGGTAGGAGGAGTCGGGGCAGACCAAGGAGAAGGTACCTGCATTCGGTTAAAAATGATTTTGAAGTAATAGGTTTAACATCAGAAGAGGCACCAATGTTAGCACTGAATAGGGGATCATGGAGGAATTTTATAAGGGGGCTATGCTCCAGACTGAATGCTGAAAGGCATAATCAGTCTTAAATGATCATGATGGAAAACCCAAATCTGGATGGCCATCCTCCCGAATGCGAGTCCAGTGTGCTAACCACTGTGCCATCTCACTTGGTAAGAGATTGGGGAAGAATTATATTCTAGAAACACTATAGTTTTATCATGTTGAATCACCCTGCAGATATGCTGTTTTCTGGATTCTTAAAGATAACATGAGCTGTAAAACGTGCTCCAAGAACACCCCCCACCCCTCTCCAAGAATCTCCCCTCTTTTGTTATCCTTCAGCATATTCACGAGGATAATACATAAATTTCATTGATTTGTATAGTATTTTTACACACATGGGCTACACAGACAATTAATAACATTCAAAATCCAAACACATCTGAGAGTATAATTTGGAATCTCTCTTTTCATCTGACAGCTCTTAAGAGTGTATTATTCCATGTAATGATTAGAAGGCTAATTAGATTACCATTATCACAAGGAAATGGAACTCAACATGCTGAAATATATATGAATGCTTATAATCTGTTTTGTTACTGAGGTTAATAGAAAGAAAGTGCACAAGAATTTTTACATAAAGTAGGAGAGAAATAACATGGTGAAATAAGAGGTATAACAACACGCCAGATATGCTATGCTTTCACACGTCGGAGGAGAGTCCATATTGCAGTTTTTCCATGGTATTACTAATTTTTCTGGACTGAAAATGTCCCAAGATATAATGTAGGATACAGACTGGACTGAAGACACCTCTATTATTAGTTCGTGGCATGCAAAATACACAGTAAATACTAATTACTTTTACGTGGGAGAAACCAGTGGAAAACTGTACCTCATTCAGACAGAACAGTTATCTTAAGGATAACAATTTGTTGCATTCATTTTACACGTGTTACTAGAATAATATACTGTAGGGAAGATGGTGTTAAAACAATACATACGGCTTACAAAGGATATCATGTATGCACAACTTATTGAAGAGTTAGACATTCCCACTCTCCATGTTGAGAACATCATTTCTATCTTAGATGAACAAAATGAACTGAATAATATATTCCTGTAGATTTTGTGGGACTCTTCATAGTGAGTGATTAACAAGTTCAGAATATTGGAGGAAAGTGTAGATTCAAGCCTATTTCAAATTATTTTAAAATAAAGATTTTACTGTGTTCCTCTTTTTATAATGGTCTTTGCTGAGGTTTGTTGTACATGTTTAGTTTACAATTTTCCTCCTCCTTATACATTTTCTCAATTTTTGTGCAGTGTTCCTTTGGGTGCCCACCCTGTCCCTGACACCTTGCCCTTCATTTTAGGGCTTCCATAGTTCATACTTTCTATTTTATGTTTGTGGGTTACATTCCTTCTTTCTATTCATAGACTAATCCCAAATGTGCTTCACATGCAACAGATTTTACATGTGCAGTTATTTCCTACTTTTCGACAGTTTGGTGTGCTTTTGTACTAGATTTCTATCTGACCACACAGTGCTATGAAGACACTGACTGTCATCGTTTCGCCAAAATTAAATATTCAATTAAGTGTAAGGTTTGAGTACTGTAAGTAGGTTTGTACTTTTATTTTTATTCTTGGTTTTGTCCTGTGTTCATTCTATAGGATATTTCAACTACAATTCTTGAACCTAATGGCATTTACACAGACATGCTAGAAGACTGTCGTGATCAAATCAGTTACCCAATAAAACATTGCTTCAGAAACAGCTTTTGGTGGTACTTCAACAACCTAGAAAAGACAGATTGCTACTTATCGTAAAGAAAACATGTTGAGTTGCAGACAGGCATAATTAAAAAGACACTTACATAAAGCTTTTGGCCACAGCCTTCATCAGTAAAAGAGAACACACACAAACTATTAATACATACAACAAGCACAAACATCTCACACACACATATCACCAACTCCAGCATCTCTGGCCAGAATTGCTTGTGTTTTTGAATGGTGTGTGTTTCTTTTACTGATGAAGAATTTGGCCGAAAACTTTAGTTAAGTGCCTTAATTGTGCCCGTCTGCAACTTAACATATTTCTTTACAGTAAGTAGCAATCTTTCTTTTCCTACATTGTTGATTTTCTCACTTTGAGTTTCCATAGTTTGATTTTGGTGTTATTTGCAAGATTTAATGATTTAAATACGTACAGGCAAATTTTAGCCAACACGTCAAGTCCTGCTTCTTGCAGAATACTCAAATCTCGGTTAGAAGGTGAGGCTGAATTACTTCAAAGAAATGGTCCTGAAAACATATGGACAGGAAATTCGGCAAAATACTTCCCTGTAGGCTTGCTACGGTTCTGAGGCTAGTAACTTACGAATTCAGGACCAAATCTAAATGTATTTACGACAGTTTTCTCATTGAAACAATGCTGTATGTCCTGTTTCAATACAAATGTCATTTAGGCAAAGTTTGAAGAATTTTTTGCCTTCAAGTGTCAAGTTAACTGTCTGTGGATGACTCAGATAAATTTCATACAAAACATCTATAAAACTATGAAATTTCAACAGTGCAAGTTATTTTAAAAATCTACGAGGTTGGCCATTCAATATAGCATGCGGGTGCCACTCTAGTCTTATTAGCAATGGTGTTTGATACACTTCTGAATGTACTAGTCACACATATTTTGCCATAAAACTCTGAAAGCTTGAGCTTGTTTTACAGCCTGTTTGTCAAATGGCAACTAGGTCATTCAATGACTTACAATTATTTCCGTAAATATATTTGCAAATACAGCACGCAACAAATAGAACAGAACAATGAATGGACCACATCTAAACATGTTTTAAAAATCTGTGCTTGTGCAGGGAGACAAGTTTACAAATACCATGTAGCACTGAACATACTAAGCTGAAACATATTTGTTTGCTGAATCCAGTCAGACATGATGAGAGTGAATATACATTACAAAATGTGATGAAACACATAAAAATCAAATTTTATTAAAAATTACAGGAACCAGGAATAGGTAGGTAGGTAGGTAGGTTGGCATGTGTGTGTGTTTTGTCATCAGAAACTATGAGTAGAAAATGCGTTGATTTGAAAAATGCTTAAATGCTTTCCACAACATAGATGGAAACAGGTTTCACTGATACATGATGGAGCCATTTTTCTAAGCCAGCATCACAGTTGGATGAAACCTGGTGGCACCAGTTCAGTCCACAATCCAAGTGACACTGGAATGGTGTACATCAGCTTTTGCACATTCCGCAAAGGTTGACATCTAAAAGTTCAGGATAAAGTTAATGTTTGTCACCATTTCTGATGACAAGGAATGATCCACCGCTAATTAGTACCCGAATGTCAAACTATCAGTGACAAATTTTATAAGGCAGGTTAGAAATGGTTGCCCCTATGCATATGGTTTATTTGCTCAAAGTTCTATAGGACTGGAAAATGTATGACAACATCCACCCACACTATGCAATCTTGTGCATAACTACTTGACTAGATGACTTAGTTCTTCTCCAGTGCACACTGTACTCCACAGCACTGGTACCTGTAGATGTTTTTGTTTCTCTGCCTCACAGAAATCACAGCAAATGCTCATTTTTCAGATGTTCTAGATGCCCAAAGATGTCTAAGCCCAAGTCTCAATGTTTCCACGTACTTCAAAGAAATCTTTCACTTGCAGTTTTCCGTGACTCTTGCAGATGTAGCCAAAAGCGTATTGTACTTGATGGAGATTATTTTGAAGCTTAGTAAATGTAGGTAGTTTAAATCTTTTGTTTGCTTTGTTTTACAACAGCACCCACAGGAACTTTGTAAGACCACCTTTTCAACAAAACCTTTCGTAATTCATGCAGAATATTGTGGTAATAAACTTACCAAATAACTGAAGAAAGGAGCATTAGATTTTTAAACCTAATATAATGGTATCATTAGACAGAGCATACCTCTGTTGTACAAGTATGGGAAAGAAATTTGCCATGGTATTACTGAAGAAACCATTCAGGCATGCACCCAAAATGACTAAGATTTATTGTTTTTCTAAGGCAGACAGCCAGATGCAAATCAAGTAAATGAAATCTTTACTTTTCAAATTAACTTTAAGGATAAAACTTTCAGGAACAGAAGTTAATGATGTCTCCAATTATTGTGCATAATACGGCATACACTCTTCAATCAGCTTTTGTAGCTCTCTGAAAATGAAACATGCAGTCTCTTCAGCTGTAGCACACTATTGTTACATCACTGATACTTTGAGACCAATGCCCGAGCACAGTATTAAAGCAGCAAATGCCCCACGCCCAAGCTCCACTCTTTTTTTAACCATTCACACTGTTTTCAATGTACTCACAGCTTCCACTCGCGTTTAGCGTGCTCTGAATCAGCCTCTGCACGGTATGGATGTTTCTGAAACTTTCTGGCATTCATTAAAGACAATGCTTGCTCAAAAACGCTTGATCGACATGTGGTGCCACAGTTCTCATATATTTCTCACTGTGCTAGTACTGAATTTTCTGATAAACCTTGAAAGAAAAAAAATGTGAATACAGTCATTTTGCCTCAATCAGGCTGGCATACAGAAATACGAATTTGGTATTACCTCTCAGTCCCTTTACATAATTCTGCTTGCAAAATTAGCTATGCAAGTTACATTCCATTCTGTTTTCAGACAAAATTTTACGTCCAACAATGAATAATACACTTCTTAACAACCAAGTTAATACTTCAGATGTACTGCCATCTGTAGTGGCACCATGTAAGAATAAGTCAGTCTACTTTTGCAAAATCTTCAGATGCTGAATTAGAATGGACCACATTAGATGGCACGCACGCTGCAAAGGGTGCGGGGACAATGTGTTAATGATCCAACATTACGACCATTCTTCAAGGTGAACTTCTGTAGTCATTGGTCCTAGTTGTCATATTCAAGCATTGCAATTCCTCATGTCACTGTGTCTTAAAACGTCCTCTCCCTCAGATCCCTCTTACCTCAACATCCATTATTCCAAGTTCTGTAATGGCCAGTGGCCTGGAAATAGTAATATTTCTTTTGAAAGTATCAATGTACATGTATTCAATAACAGACCAAGGGATGAGTTACCTACTTTCCCCAGGTATATTAATCTTGCATCCCAAAAATGCTCTGAATGCAGAATTGAGAACTTTCCACTTTATGTTTGCCTCACATCAATTTATCATCAACTTGGTGAATCTGAAGTGGTGTTTCACATACCTGCTCAATTGCTTGTGCTCTCTTACCCCTACTACATTTTGATGCACACATAGAAATACATTCACTTTAGATTGCATTTGCTCTAAGGCACTCATAGTTACTAAATTCAGACACGAAGAGAGTCTATGAGAGATGTGTTCCTCAGGTGCTCCAGTTTCATCGATTTATTGAATGACATACCTGTGTAAGTTCATTCAGTGTCAATTTTCTGAATTATATACTGTTGTCTGAACAAGTGAGTGCACTGCTCTTCAGTGCACACTACAAGTGTAGTGAAAGCGAGTCACATTGTGGGCACACATCTAGCAGGCCGCACTGTTCTGTCACAATTATTGAGTAGCATAATTTTCTTATGTATGGGACTGTATGTATGGAAGTGGCACATGGTTGTTAAAAAAATAACAATAGAGGTTTTTGTGGAGTCAATAAAATAAGCGTAGTCTTTGTTCTGTATTGGTCAACTTGTGTGTTAACTTTTGACAGTCGCAGACCTTTCTTGAACCTGGCAATACATGATCCTACCAATAAAGTTTGTGAGATTGCTCTCTATGCAGGCAGCATGTCGGGAAAAGGGCAAAAATAATACACAGGGAGAGGATAACGGGAGGAGTTAACTAATATTGATAAATGGTGGTCATTTAATGTTGAAATTTGACTGACATTTTTAATGAAGGCAAAAGTTCATGTACAATCTTCAAATGACAGTTAATTTCCCATGTAAATAACTGGTGCCTAGATGTGAGTCAGTCAGTAATAGTTTTACCTGCTGACATAGTATTTGCCGAACTTTTGCAAAAGCAAATCGCAGCAAAACTGATGCATTATGGAGAGATCTTTTATGCAGTGCATCAACTTAACAGTATATTTTCACAGCACAAAGAAATTACAAGAAAAAACCACCAAATAGAGCCCTTTAGCTTTGCAAACACGCAAATCAACACAACACCTGCAAATTTTGCTTCTATCAACCAATCATACCTCAGACTACACTACAGAACAGGCCATCACGACAGACATCAAAGTAGCATAATAAATTAATATTGAGATATTAATACTGAGATGAACATTCCCAGTGTTCTGTTGTACCTCCAGCAAATCAAGTAAGTGCAATGTTGCTTTATGAATTGCGTGGTTTTTCTGTTTATACTTGTGTACTAGGAAAATAAGCAGTTTAACTAGTATACCACAATAATGATGTCTCCAAAACACATCTGTTTTTACAGCTTTATTGTGTGAAAGTGTCTGGAAACATGACATTTTCAGATAAAACTGTTGCCTACTCTAAGTTAAACTGGTTCATTATTATGAGAAGGAATTCATAATAATGAAAGTAGCAAATTTTTGGAAAACATGAAAACAAATACTTCAGGCAGAAGGAGGGAAACAATGAAATGCGCTACAACGCATTTTCAGACTAGGCTGCCAACTCGTGTGGCCACAGATCCATGCAAGTCTGTGTTCACAGCTCTAGGTTCTTGGTTCAACCCTACAATAATGATGATGATGATGATCTGTATTAACTCTCAAGTGGGCGCACCAATTTTTGTAACACAAGCGGGCACGCAGTGCATTTTGTACACATTTAAAGAGTAACTGTGCTCATGTTACCAAGGCAAACATGAATGAGCAAAATCAAAGTTTAATCTTGGTTTAATTAAAACAACAACAAAATAAACTTCTATTATATTAGCTAAATCACTGTTCAATGAAGAAAATAACAATAAATTTTCAATCACTCTGACGCTGGGACAAGTCTTACTCCACAGTAATGACACACTAAGCATTAGACAGCACACCTGCATCAGATCACAGTCAACCACTTATTAGATTTCTAATTATCTCTTACACAGCTGCCTCATTGTGGGGTTGTGCCACTAAGTGCGGAATCGGGACATTTTCCTGCACAAATTTTACATTTTTTCTCGTCTAGCAGGCAGTTTATTTTATATGACTGCTGCTCACTTGGGCGTATGACAGCACAACTTAACACTGGGCTAGCTGAAGCAATAATTAAGAAATAGGCATGTAAAGCAACAATGGAATGGTACGAGACTGTGTTATTTACGGTTGGCAATGGATAAAATATACCCAAGAACTTTTGACACTACAATCAATATTGTTACTAATTTGTACTGATTAATTCTGCATAATGTCAAGTGTATATTCTTTACTAAGTAATGTCTTTGATCTACTGTAAAGTGGAAAGGTAGTGGGACACATTTACTCTTTGCAAGTTGAACCAGTAATGTGTTTGGTTCTGCGCAAACATGCACTTATCCATGTAGGATCCTCTCCTTTAAGTGATGAAATCTGAGAGCGTCCTTTGCATAAAAGGCATTAACAGTTTTATAGTGCATTTTATTGATATGTGGCAAAGTTATGCCAGTACTCTTAATGTGCAGGGTAAAATTTACTTGTTTTTCATACATATAAAACAGACTATTTATGTTTGAGTACTTTGAAACTTAACTAGAAAATGAACTAGAATATCAGTTTAGGAAAGAGTATTACTTGGAAAACAAGTGTTCTAATGTCTCACGTTTTAAAGTTTTTTTCAAAACTACTTGCTTCACAAGGTGTTGGAGGATGCTTGCAGTAAAATTTTTCTGGAGATCTCTGATTTGTAGAGGTTATTGTCAGGGTAAAGAGTGTTACATTAGTAGAAACGTAATGATCTCAGATGAAAGAGTAACCCAATTCTACCTTAACAAAAAGGATAAACCAGATTAGTAGGTTTGTAGCTAATGATTCTTGCAGTGATTACTGAGAAGCAAAGGTAGAAGGTTTGTATACTGTGTCTCCTTATTGCTTTTGTATAACAAATGTGTGTATTAATTGTACTTTATTATTATCATGTGCTATCTGGTCTTGTGTGGGTTGTGAAGAGCAAGTTTAGGTTATATTAGTTAAAATCAAAAGTAGTGATTAAAGTAAACAAGAAAAAGGGCTCATTTGCAAATCTTGTGACTGCTTAACTGCTAAAGTGACAACTGCTGTTAACCACTGTATAATTTGTCCAACTGGGTGTGTTCATTGCACTTCACAGAACAGTATTTAATGAATGTTTGCTTTGAATAGGTAAAAATAGGTTCTTTATAAATAATGCTTTTACATTATTATGCCTAATTAGGCTGGCGACCATATAACTATTTCAATTAAGAGTAATCAGTTACTGTTAATTTTTGCAAAATTATTTTCTTTTGCTAACTACCTACAGCTATTCTTACGAAATTAACGTTCGATACCAAATTTCCGTAAAGCAATCTCCGTCAATTTTCTAAACTTCTCTCAGAGGGTAACATTTACTGAAAGTTTAGGCCATATTTGGTAAATTTACTACCGCAGTAGTGCTATAAACCGATAAAAAAACAAAATGATTTTTTCCTGTCTCTAAAGTCAATATTTTATGTAAGACTAAACTATTTTACACTCAGCCTTTATAGTCTGGTGTGTTTTTCAACTATGTTTGCTGCCCTGGAACTGCAGCAACATCACAAATGCTGTAACTAAAGGAACCCAATTTAATTCCATTTTTCACAACTACTAAGGAAAAACTGACTTCCAAATATTGGTTCTGTTGATATGATTGCCTTTTCTGCCTTATTTACCCCTATAAGCTATACATACAGATTTTATTGAGTGGGAAGCACCATAACAACATTAATAAAATAATACAAATAATATTTAAAATCACAATAAAAAGGTATAAATTACTTTAGAGTGTAGTTATCTGTGTTCCAAGAAACTTTTCAATGCTGATTCAAAAAATATTTCATTGTCACCAGTTAACATAGAAAACTGGAAGCTTTACTCACTTGGCAAGGCAAGACGTTCTCTTAGTCTTGTCCATGGTAAGATTAAGATGACAAGATAAACCTACAACAGAAATTGTAAACACATTAACAGTTTTTTGCAGCACACACCCTTCACTCTTTCAGACTGATGGGAGGTGGTGGTGGTGGTGGTGGTGGTGGTGGTGGTGGTGGTGGTGGGGGGGGGGGGGGGGGGGGGGGGGGGGAGCGAAAGGCTACTGCATATAACGAGGATTTCAATAATATCAAGCAGCAAGTAAGTAGAAGTTATTCTTTTAACATCTGGCACTGCACTACTACATGAAGATTAAAGCCATACTACTCTAAATACTGCACTTGCTAACAAATGCCAGTCACTGAGCGTTCTCCAATCAACATTCTTCCATGGGCTTAAATTACATAACTAATAATGCCCTCTTCTCCATGGTCATTTGCCATTGTTTTTCTGTCATCAGGTTACATGGTGTGCAAAATCTTTCAAAGTCTGTCTCCTCATTTTATTCACTCTTTAGGAGTAGACTGACATACTGTATCTGCAGACAGTTAATTTGACTCAACACACTGGTAATGACTTGATCCAATGATTGGTTATACACAGATTATGATGATGTATTTACAGTGGCCTATTTGGTCTGTTCCCTTATTCCACAAAAACTGCAATCACAGACATTGTTTGTTTTTTATTTATTTAGCGCAAAAGAATGTTCATGTACTCTAACACTAAAAATATACTTTACCTTTGCTTCAAATGTATAGCTTCACTCTTATGTCCAAAAACTCTTATGGAGTACACAATTAAGGGAACTATATCAGGTGTGGTTTGTACCATCTGCCAATAGAATAATAAGATTTTCTCGAATTCTGGAGAGCCTGTCTAAATCAAACTCTCCCCATAATCTAACCCACTACCTCCCCTGAACAATCCAACTTCTTTCACACAGCATTGAATTTGATTTCACAGCTCTAGAAAGGATCTACACCACACTGTGGCTTGTGCTGAATTTTATTGCGTTTTGGCTGTCGGTGAACATACAGTTTATCATGTAAGAACAACCACATTAACCATCTAAGTTTAAACTCTAGGTACCCCAAATTTTTACTTAAGATGACAAAAATCTTCTCTTGACTCTATGGACAACTTAAGCTTTTCTCAAATACAAGGATAATTTACAAGTCCTTACAAAATATTACATTACATGAATCCCAATGCCCTACATGCTAGATACTTTTAAGTAATTTTAATATACAAATAAATTATCTATGAACTGTTAACAACCCATTATTTTTAGATTGTTTCTTACCAATGTAAATACAACCGAACTGGTAAACCAGAAAAGCATTCCTCCATGTCCAAATAAATTATAATCTTTCGACAGGATGTGGAAGCTCTCATCTGGTGAAACAATCTCTAGCACTCCTTGGGTAATTGTGAATCCTAATGATATGAAGGACGTCGCTAGCAACACATGGCGTATGCTGCTACGGCTGTCCAGATGACCTGCAAGCACAAATAAGAGGACATCAAGCTCAAATGTATGTTAATGACATACTCTATCACATTAAAATGGCATACAAGACCAAAACCTAGGTCTAATTAAATAAACAACAATACAGCCAAATGGTGTGTTCATTTAAAAATTATTGAATGACTATTGCACAGCAACATCAAAAACAAGTAAGAGTGTACTTCTACAATCAGTGTCAAACATCTGGTCTCACCATCAGCGTTAGCACAAGAAATCACGTTCACCCCCCCCCCCCCCCCCTCTCTCTCTCTCTCTCTCTCTCTCTCTCTCTCTCTCTCTCTCTCTCTCTCTCTGTGTGTGTGTGTGTGTGTGTGTGTGTGTGTGTGTGTGTGTGTGTGTGTTATAATTAATGGTGTAAACACATAAGTTGAAAGTACATGATACCAGAAGCAAAAAAACTCTCAGTAAACATAGGGGCGAAAATGCGTACCTGAAGAGCTACGAGCAATTTTTCATCTTTGATACTGTGAAGCAAATCTCTTCTACTGCAAGCTCCTTGCTTTTCATACTTTGGGAAGTGATAATACGGACCAAAACAGGAAAAAAAGGTCCAGTAAACATGTGCTCTAAAATGCTAACCTTAAGAGCTATCAGCACTTGTTCATCTTTGGTACTCTGGAACATAACTCTTCTAATGAAGAAGTTCTCATAATTTTTAAGGTATGCATTTTAGAGCACATGATTATTTGACATTTTTTCCTTGTTTTGGTTCATGTTATCACTTCCCAAAATATGGAAAGCAAGGAGCTTGCAGTAGAAGAGATTTGCTTCACAGTATCTAAGATGAAAAATTGCTCGTAGCTCTTAAGGTACGCATTTTCGCTCCTTGTTTACTGAGAGTTTTTTGCTTCTAGTATCGTGTACTTTAAACTTACATGTTTACACCATCAATTATGATACACCCTGTGTGTCTAATTCATTTTTTCCTTGCCCTAAATAAAAACACAAACAAGCACTGTGTAAAGAGCAAAGTTGTGTAGGTGCCTTTAGATACTCTCATTAACTTCTCTTACCATTATATGCATCACACTAAACTCACACAGCTACAAAATGAAAAGTGAATAATACTCTGAATGACTTTTAGCGGCTACTTAATAAGAACACAGTGGTGCCACACTTCCACTGACAGCACCAAAACTGCTACTGGAAACTGCAACCCAAGTCAAAGTCCAGTGCACAATTGGTGCAAATGAAATGCAAGAGGAAGTTTTCCTGGATTGCACTCAAAACATGTGGAATAGTAGTTACTTTAAAAGTTATACAGAAATGGTCCTGTCTGTATTCTAGACCTATAATGAGAAGGTACAAAAGCTTTTATGAAAATAAAATGTAGCATTTAATGCTACAGATTTACAGTACAGACCCTTTTCATAGAAATTTTGTCTGACTGTCATTAATTGAATGGTCACCCCACAAGGCTTCCTATGTATAGGGGTAGAGGTTTGACTTCATGATAATGTGTAATACGAGGGCAGTTCAATAAGTAATGCAACACTTTTTTTTCTCTCGGCCAATTTTGGTTGAAAAAACCGGAAATTTCTTGTGGAATATTTTCAAACATTCCCGCTTCGTCTCGTATAGTTTCATTGACTTCCGACAGGTGGCAGCGCTGTACGGAGCTGTTAAAATGGCGTCTGTAACGGATGTGCGTTGCAAACAACGGGCAGTGATCGAGTTTCTTTTGGCGGAAAACCAGGGCATCTCAGATATTCATAGGCGCTTGCAGAATGTCTACGGTGATCTGGCAGTGGACAAAAGCACGGTGAGTCGTTGGGCAAAGCGTGTGTCATCATCGCCGCAAGGTCAAGCAAGACTGTCTGATCTCCCGCGTGCGGGCCGGCCGTGCACAGCTGTGACTCCTGCAATGGCGGAGCGTGCGAACACACTCGTTCGAGATGATCGACGGATCACCATCAAACAACTCAGTGCTCAACTTGACATCTCTGTTGGTAGTGCTGTCACAGTTTTTCAGCAGTTGGGATATTCAAAGGTTTGTTCCCGCTGGGTCCCTCGTTTTCTAACCGAACACCATAAAGAGCAAAGGAGAACCATCTGTGTGGAATTGCTTGCTCGTCATGTGGCTGAGGGTGACAATTTCTTGTCAAAGATTGTTACAGGCGATGAAACATGGGTTCATCACTTCGAACCTGAAACAAAACGGCAATCAATGGAGTGGCGCCACACCCACTCCCCTACCAAGAAAAAGTTTAAAGCCATACCCTCAGCCGGTAAAGTCATGGTTACAGTCTTCTGGGACGCTGAAGGGGTTATTCTGTTCGATGTCCTTCCCCATGGTCAAACGATCAACTCTGAAGTGTATTGTGCTACTCTTCAGAAATTGAAGAAACGACTTCAGCGTGTTCGTAGGCACAAAAATCTGAACGAACTTCTCCTTCTTCATGACAACGCAAGACCTCACACAAGTCTTCGCACCCGAGAGGAGCTCACAAAACTTCAGTGGACTGTTCTTCCTCATGCACCCTACAGCCCCGATCTCGCACCGTCGGATTTCCACATGTTTGGCCCAATGAAGGACGCAATCCGTGGGAGGCACTAGGCGGATGATGAAGAGGTTATTGATGCAGTACGACGTTGGCTCCGACATCGACCAGTGGAATGGTACCGTGCAGGCATACAGGCCCTCATTTCAAGGTGGCGTAATGCCGTAGCATTGAATGGAGATTACGTTGAAAAATAGTGTTGTGTAGCTAAAAGATTGGGGAATAACCTGGTGTATTTCAATGCTGAATAAAACAACCCCTGTTTCAGAAAAAAAATGTGTTGCATTACTTATTGAACTGCCCTCGTAATTTTGTTTTCCCTCTTCCTTGCCATAAGGGACTTGTATGACATGAAAAATATACCTCTGTTGCAGCGATTTTCAGTTAATTTTCAACAACAGATGCGACAATTTAATAGAAGGGCTAAGCTCATCAATAGTTGACTACACAGTCCATACTTGGATCTGAAAAACAAAGACTGACAGCTAATTGTTTACAGGACAGCTACCAGCAACAACAAATCACAGCATGAGTTTGGTCACAACTGCCCTGTGTGCAGTTGTAATATTGTTCTGTTAGCTCAGTTTGGTGTTTGTTAGTTACAGGTTTCAGAGATAATTTGAACACTTCTTTTATTGAAATAATGTGGAACAAGTCAGTTTACAAGATAAATATACATGATTACTGTTAACATTAACACATTTTTTGTCCTACTCATGCAACTACATTAAAAAAAATTCTTATATCCTTTGTTTCTCAGCATGATATGTTTCTTTTATGGATTGTGTGAAGCTAACTGTGAAACTGCTTAGGAAAGTGTTAAGACTATCGCAATCCTGCTAAGCAAACTCAGCATTGCTTGCTAATAAGGAATGTCCTCAATATGAAATCATACAGCTGCTGATACTGGTACTAGAAACATATTGTGGTTGCACATAATGGCAAACTGAGAACATCCCCCTCCGCCTCAATCAATTTGTTATTCTGATCCAGGTATACACAATAGCATCAGAACGATAACTAAGTTTTTCTTATGATAACATTACTGAATTCTGGGAAGGGTATGGTACACTTCACAAGCCACTGATTGCAGTGCAATGAAACAAACTGATTGGGGACCACTCTAATGCAAATGTTGCAAAAGGGTTCAGGTCACTAGGTCTTAGTTTCTGAATAAATAGATATGGTAACACAATTTTGTATTATCATTCAAGCAGTTTCTCTTTGAATTGTATCTTCACAGTGCATCAGGTAATAAATGTCATAAAAGCATTGAAGAGACACAAATCTTTCGAATGAGACAGTTTGGCATATATGCACATTGTTTTTGCCTGATAGGAGACAGAAAAGAAACTAATTATATTCTTGAAAATGTTTGAGCATAATCAGTTAACAGTAAGAGTGTGTCTTAATGATGATAAAAAGTAGTATGCATTATGATTATCTGTAACTGCATACCACGTTATTGTAAAAAAAAGTATGAGGCAGAATTGCTAGACAGTACTTACCTTTAGAAGACAAAAACTGAGTACTGCCAATAGGCACATATAAAAGTACATGCCCCTATTTTAGCTTTCAGAACCGTTAGTTCCTTCCTCGGGAGGGAGGAAGGTAGGGACAGGTTGGGGAGATTAAAAGGTAAGATAGATCACTCAGGCCCAAGGATGAGAGAGACCAGCTATTCTGATGATGACAGGAGACAAAAACCTTTCAGGTCTGAGTGACCCATCCTTAATTTTCTGCAAATTAACTTTTGTCCCCCAAGAAAGCAACTGTTAGTTCCGAAAGCCAGGATAGTGCCATATTTCCATATGTGCCTGTTGGCAGTACTGAAATGTGTCACCTCCTAAAAGTATTGACCAGTAATTCTGTTTCAAAATTTTGTTTTTATTCTTACTTACATTATTATATTATCCTTTAATTATTGCACAAAGTAAAGGGTGGTGATATACAGGGGTTTCCCTCATGGAATGGGTGCCCACAGTCACTACACAGAGGGTATCCTGTACAGCAGGAAGACATATGCCCAAAACACAAGCACCAAAAACACCTTATCGGTGAGGGTATCCCCTTCAAAAGACAGAATGAAGGTGCCAGTATCCGTGTGGTTGTCTTTGTGACCCTTCTGCAAATGTCGAACAAAATGAACACCGACACGCTCCAGATTAGGCCGGAGTTTCTCATCAGTTTGCAGGATGAGGTCCCTATGAAAAATCACTCCCTGGACCATATTCAGAGATTGGTGAGTAGTAATAGACACTGGGACATTGCCAAGATGATCACAAGCATGAAGAGCTGCAGATTGGGTGGAAGAAGCAGCTTTGATCAACAAGACGCCAGACAGCATCTTAGTAAGAGACTCCACTTCGCCAAACTCGTCCTTGATATTCTCCACAAAAGACAACGGCTTGATGGCAGTGAATGTGTCCCCATCTGTCCTAGTACTGACGAGATAGTGGGGAAAGTATTACATTCTCCCCCCCCCCCCCCCGCCTATGTGGAAGCTAAGGAAGGGAAGCAGCACTCAAGAGCTTCCACCATTCGAAGAGATGGCTGTTTGAGAACTGCCAGATTTTTGCAGCTTGATATGCTTTATGTGCCAAGGATTTGCCCTGATGCCACTCACTATGATCAGGGGCTCTCCCCAAAGGTGCCACCTAGCCACAGCAAGGGCCGCTTGGCATGGTGGCCGTTGCCGAGAGTTCCAATGCTTCAAGAACACAAGCAACCACCCCTTGGCATACATGTGGAAGGAACAGCTCAGGTATCAGTATTGTGCACCACAAGGACTGGCTGCATGTTCTGGTGACCTAGCAGGGTAGAAGGGGGGAGGGGCTACAGCAGGGAAGGGGGGAGGGGGGTGGGGGGTGGGGGAGGAATCCACACCACAGATGCTAGGGAGGGAGTTGTTCCCCAAATGGCTCACACTAAAAACAGAAAATTTAAAGTGGAGGTCAAACCTCAAGTGGGGACCGTGATGCCAAAAAGGATGAAAGAACAGGCAGACAGAACAAAATTGCAAGCAATAAAGGGAACCAGGTGGATAGCCAGATCGATATAAATTGGAACACAGAGAGAGGGGAAGGAGGGGGCAACTGGAAAGGAGTGATTAATGGAAGGGAAGGCAGGGTGAAGGAAATGCAGCCAGGGAAAGCAGAATGGGCTGCAACAGCTCAGGGCCTCCATGTGCCACACATGAACTCTCAAAAGAACCTTGAGCCCCCTGGGCGGAGAGGTGCTATTACCTTCCCCTCCCTACCTCAACCTCCTCTTTATCCCCCACCACCCACACAGTTTCTCCTATCATGCACTGCTGCTCGCAGTCTGGTCTCAGCAGGAAGAGACAGTGGTCATGTGTGTGTGTGTGTGTGTGTGTGTGTGTGTACACCGGTAAGTTGTCTAATTCAGAAGAAGGACTTTTGGCTGAAAGCTTACTTGTTTAACAGACTTTTTTGTTGTGCCTGTCTGTGACTCAGCATCTCCTATGTTCAGTAGCACATTCATAATATTGTCAAAGTCTCAGGGAACAGTTTTTCTGCCTATGTTTATTTAATTTATTTAACGTTAGACCAGAGTTTCAAACACACAGTACATTTTGTACATCACAGTTACTTAAGAAATAATGATTTTAATATGGCAACTAGCATTAAAATGATCTAAGTGTCTGAAATGGCATGGTGAGTGAATTAAAACTGACTATGAACTAATACAGTTACATGGTGTATACGTAGACAAGGAAAAAAAAAAAAAATTCCCAGATCTCCCGGTTAAAAATACATTTTCTCCCGGGTGAAAATACACTTTTTCCATGTTAAGTGACAGTATACTTTCCCTCGGAACTGAAAACTTAAATGTGATTTGAGACTTTCTCGGCGTATTCCATTCGTGAAATCTTCTCGGGTGATCAGCCGAGTAAAGGCGTCGTCTTCTCGCAACGTTTCGAAGGGTTTCGCCTTTACTCGGCTGATCACCCGAGAAGATTTCACGAACTGAAAACTTATTTTTTGAATGGATATAGTTTTATACAGCAGCGTAGAAATTCCCAGCACTTTAGAAAATGAAACTCAGGGGGAACAAAACACGTTTTGGAAAGATCTCTGATATGCAGCAACACGTACACTGCATATTTTCATATTACGAAAGTATAAATTTGAATTCCAACAACAGGAAAAGTTAACAGTTTAAATTAATATACATAGTGTTGCTACAAGAAAAGCAAAGATTTCGCATATAATATTTGTCTTTAAGATTAATTAGCTACAATAGAAGCTCAGCTTTCACATATAATGTTGATCTGTTTAGCGCATGTTACACTTTGAGATACATCACACAAAAACGCCAGTACAATTTTTGATACCAACATAAATCTCTGATGATCTGCGCTTGAAATTCTTCTAAATGGCTTGTCATCAAAGAGTTGATTTTTAAAAGAGAGCAAATGCTACGTGATTTAAGAAATTCATCTTACATTCTCGCACATAGTTCATCTTGTGTAAAAGGAAATTTACTTTCAAAATAACGCTTTTTGAACAACAATTCACAAAGTTCCTGTGACCTGTTAGAAATAGATTCATTTCAGCCAGGGAGCGCCAGATAAGAGGCGTCACTGCACTTGCACGCCTACGGTGACATAGGAAGCCCTTATGTTCGAATGTATTAAGATCTTACAGTATGTCATAAAAGAAAAAAAGACGTAAGAGGATACTCCAAGAGCGTCAGAATTTCATGAACCATACTAAAATGCATAGTTCGCCTTACAGTGCACATTCGTATGTCCAAATTCCCAATGACTTAGGGTTCGACCTTATATGAAGCTTTTCAGTGTGGTTTTCGGGACGTAAATTTTCTTGGAGCACTAGTAGTGTATTATCTCATGTTTGGCTCTTTATTAGGGTGTAATGCCATATGTGCTAGAAGAGGAAAACGTGCACCTGAAATGCGGCGAACAGTTGAAACTAGCCAATAGTGTGGAATTAAACACTTTGTTTCAAATAAATTGACTGCCTCAGCAGGAAAGCTTAATAAAAGCCAAATTTCTTTAGCAAACCGACAAAAATAGCATTGTTGTGCTGCAAGGCAATTAATGCTTGACTGTCAGAAAGGTGGAAATAAAACAAAATCTGAAACTAGTAACATATTTTAGCCTTCAGTAATTATGTGAATGTATTTTAATTCACTTGATAGCTCCCAGTACAGAAATCTGTCTTGTTTTCATCTGACGTGAGAGCATTAAACGGAGAGGAAACAGAAAAATTCTTTCTTACCTATTAGTCATTCTATATGTGATGAGGATGCCCCTGGCAGAGACATCATGTACACTATGCACGTATTCAAAAATCAACTTATAATTCATTCAGAAATAAACTTGGAATGTGTTCAAAATCCAGCAGGGGTGCATTTCAAAATCATATGAATAATTGATAGACTGATGTGCGCTGGATGCTAGGTGCCTTGTGAAACAAGGTTTTTTCCCCTCAATAATATGAATTTGCCCCCTTCCCCCGAAATTGCCGCCCAGATCAGATACCCCGGTTTGCCCCCAGCCCCTCACTAGATACGGGCCTACTGCGCATACACGAGTCTGGCAGCTTGGGCGGGCCAGTAAAATTGTTCCGGGTACCATGTGGCTGGTTGCTGCTACTGCTGCTTACACAGCCAACAGCCACATTTCTGTAGCCAGAAGCAGGAGAAGGTACTACTCACACACGACTCAACTGCGCATGTGCATGAGCCCGCTTGCAACTGAGTAAATGAGTCTAACGTAAACAGTTGTGACATCACGCTCATTGGAGGTAATTCGTTGTTATGAAGCATTGCATAGTCTTCCAAAAGCATTTGACATATTTTGCTGTTGGCGGAAGCTTGTACGAGCACTGTGTTATTTTATATTGCACATTTCCTTTGCAATTTAAGTTTTATTTTCATTTTTTCCTCTCGTTCATGTTTTAATGCTGCAGTATTATTCTGCAGTAGTGGGATACAGTAATATCCTTTGTTAGAGTATCAGTCCTTACCAGTCAAAATTACAAAAATTTAACTGAAAACAAGAACAACAAAAAATTCCTAGAATTCTAAAAAATTCCCGGGTTTTTCCTGGATCTCCCGGTTCGTATACACCCTGAGTTAATATTGCCACAGCTACTGCCACTAATAGTGGTAGTACTAGTAGTAGTAGCAGCAGTAATAATAAGACAACAACAACAACAACAACAACAACAAAACTAATGATAGATGTTAACTAATACAGCAAGTTCTGGGGAAAGGAAATTTAAGGAGACTGCATAAGCTAAAAATACAGGGAAATAAGGAAAAGGGTGTAGAGAAACAATGGTTATCCTTATTGTTGCTTTAGAGATATACCTTAACTGTCTTCTGAAGCTGGAGATGTTATTCACTTCCCCAATCTAATGCAGGAAATTATTACAGAGTCCTATACCTGTTCTGAGGACTGTGAGAAAGTGGCTGAATGACAGAGTGGGACAGAAAGGCTTTTGCTCTGATGGGAGTGGTTGTTTCTGCATGTTGTTCAGACAAGAACAGAGGTTGAGGAGACATACGAGGGACAATGTTCATTGACAAGACAGTCGAGAAGACAGAGGGTATGGAAATGTCTGCACCTGTCAGCAGGCAACCACAATAGCTGTGCATATGATGGTGAAATGTGATCAAAACAGTCAAACGTCACAAATACGCTGAACAGCCAAAGAAAGTGCTACCCCTTCCCAATATCGTGTTAGGCACCCGGAGCACACACAAGTGCCGCAACATGATGTGGGGTGGATTCAACTAATGTCTGAAGTAGAAGTGGAGGGAATTGACACCATGGACCCTGCAGGGATGTCCATAAATCTGTAAGAGTACGAGGGGGTGGAGATCTCTTCTGAACAGCTCACTGCAAGGCATCCCAGATATGCTCAATAATGTCATTGTCCCACCAGTTTGGTGGCCAGCCCAAGTGTCCAAACTCAGGAGAGAGTTTCTGGAGCCACTCTGTAGCAATTCTGGATGTGTGGGGGTCGAATTGTCCTGCTGGAATTGCCCAAGTCTGTCAGAATGCACAATGGACATGAATGGATGTAGGTGATCAGACAGGATGCTTATGTACGTGTCACCTGTCAGTCATATCTAGATGTATCAGGGGTCCCATATCACTCAAACTGCACATGCTCCACACCATTTCAGAGCCTCCACTATCTTGAACAGTCCACTGCTGACATGCAGGGTTCACCGATTCATGAGGTTGTCTCCATACCCGTACACGTCCATCCACTCTATACAATTTGAATCGAGACTTGTCCAACCAGACAACATGTTTCCAGTCACCAACAGTCCAATGTCGGTGTTGCTGGGTCCAGGCAAGGCATAAAGCTTTGTGTCGTGTAGTCATCAAGTGTACAAAAGTGGGCCTTCAGCTCCAAAAGCTCATATCGATGATGTTTCATTGAGTGGTTCATATGCTGACACTTGGTGATGGCCCAGTATTGAAATCTGCAGCAATTTGTGGAAGGGATGCACTTCTGTCACACTGAACAATTCTTTTCAGTCACCATTGGTCCCATTCTTGCAAGATCTTTTTCCAGCTGCAGTGATATCGGAGATATTCACGGGTCACTCGTGAAATGGTTGTATGAGAAAATCCCCATTTCATCGCTACCTCAGAGATGGTGTCACACATCGCTCACACGCCAACGAACACCACATTCAAACTCACTTAAATCTTGATAACTTGCCGTTGTAGTAGCAGTAAACAATCAACAACTGTGCCAGACACTTGTTGTCTCATATAGGCACTGCCGACCTCAGCACCATTTTCTGCCTGTTCACAAATCTCTGTATTTGAATACGCATGCCAATATCACTTTCTTTGGAGATTTGGTGTACAATGAACACAGGCATTCATAACCAGACCCAGGTGCCATGAGCTTTCCTGAGAAAGGCATTGCAGGATAACATTGCTCTAATCAATAGCTGGAAGTATAAGCATTTGTTGTACAAGGTTTGTTTTCACGTTGAGAGGGGAGAGCCATAGTCTGTTTTGTTGTGCTTAGTTGTCTGACATATGGTTTCAGATGGTGGCTATTCAACAGACACCAGGACCTTCTAATGTGAAAGAGTCTAAGAATGAGAAATTCACTAATGATCAATTAAAGAACAAATGAGACTTTCATTAATGATGAATTAAAGAGCAGATGTGAATTTAGCGACAAAGTTTAGAGACAACAAATTGGAGGATGATGATTGGATTCACCAGAATGCAAAAACTCTGTATAATTATGATAGTGTGGAAGTAGAACTTTCAAATACATTTCAAACAATTTAATACCTGTCGGCAAAAATGTTGTAACCCTCACTTTTCTAAGAAATTTTTTTGTCACGTATAAACGTTGTATGTGCCAAGAGTAAGGCATGTATGAAGTTATGTTGGCAAACATGTACATTAAGCGCCATTTTTCGTCTGTTTCCTATTTGTCATGAGGCGGTCGGATGCAGAAACGTTGTAAACATGGAGCAGGAACGTTGTGTGATTAAGTCAGAGCATGTGTGAAGATATAAATAGGGGCCAGAAACGGAAAATTAAGTATAGTGAATGGAAGAGGAATGTGAAGAAACACAAATGGAATTTGGGGCAACCATATTTGGCCCACAATAGCAAACAAGTGAGTGCGTAAACGCTGTATGCCAATCTAACACAATATTTCTGTGAAATAGGAGATTCCATCTTTGGCGTTAATGTGGTTAACCCCTTTATAACTCCCTTTAGAGATTGCTACCTCTCCCTTTAGAGATTGCTACCTGCATATGTAGATACCAGCGTAACACAAAAAAATGGAGGACAACAGAGAGCTGTTTCAAGAATTCTACACTTCAGACTATAAAGCACAGACCAGACATTTGGCATCGTCGAGTGTTGAAATAGTAGACATCAAATGTAGGGAGACTGAGACCATTTCGCGCAGACACTGCACATTCAAGTACTTTTTAAGAGGAGCAGAAAAACTGCAGGTATGTCAAAAAATGTCGTGCATGGTGTATAGGATTACAGCTAGACGTGTACAAATGCTTCAACGGAAGATGAAATGTGGTGTGCCATTAGAAGACAGAAGGGGTAAGCATGTGAATCGTCCAAATAAGCTGCAGGACAGCTTGAAGGACGTGATAAGAACCCACACTGAGAAGCTACAAAAAACAAGAAAGCCACTACTCAAGACATAAGAATGAAAAGCTCTGCCTGAGATCCGATTTGAATATTTCTAAACTTTACTGACTCTTTAAAGAAGATAATCCAACAGTACAGTGCAGTCAAAGAGCTTACAGAGATATTTTAGGGGGACAATATAATTTTCGCTGTGGAGTACCACATTCAGATTCATGTGGGTATTGTGACACTGTTCCTGCAGTTAGTTAACAGTAAAAATGAATCAGAGAGAAAGAAAATCAACAAAGAAAGCAAACTGCACCAGTAACATGCAGAAGCAGCATGTTCAATGCTGGAGAAGGATACAGCAAAAGCTAAAGCAAACGAAACCTATGTTGTGATATGCACAGACCTCCAACAGGTGCTGTATTGTCCTACCCTTACCCATTCTGCAGTTTTCGATCAACATCAGCTGTCAACCTATTATCAGGCAATGCAGAACGTTGGTGACAATAAGGTGTGCATGTGTGTGTGGCCTGAAACTGTTGCTAAGCGGGGATCAGCAGAAATTAATTATGAAGTATGTAACATCTACATTTTCAGTACTAAACCCATGTGAAGAAAAAACTTTAGTGGTGTGGTCAGATCGATGTACAGGACAGAACAATAACTGGAAAATCATTGTTTTGTATCAATATCTTCTGCACATGAAGTATTTCACCTCTGTGGAGCAAAAGTTTCAGGACACAGCTTTTTGCCTTGTGGCAGGGATTTTGCATTAATTGAGAGAAATAATAAGAACTACTCTGTATATGAACCATTTGAATGGGTTCAGGTAATAGCTACTGCATGACCAAACAACTAGTTTCTGGTTTGTTACATGGGGTAGGACAATTTTATTGGTTTAAGTAGCATTGAAAAGCACGTCCGCAAAGATCAAAATGCAAAATAACGGATTATGTTTGGATGAAGATATCTTTAGACTTCCCAACAGTACTTAAGTACCGCAAGAGCCACAACTACTTGTAGCCTTGGTATTCAGCAGACTTAGCAAAACGCTCCAGGGGTAAAAATAGTATTACAGTTCCCCTGTGGTGTTAGCTTGAATGACCTACCTAGACTTTATGGTGATCCATTGCCTGTCTCTGCAGAAAAGAAAGCTAATCTGCTGGACATGTGTACATATATTCCTGAAAAATACAAACAGTTTTATGAGAACCTAAAGATAAAGTAAAGTGACAGTGTCACGGTTGGTCACACAAAATGTATGTTTGCAACAATACGTCTTGTGTGCCGTGAATAATTGTGTTATACAGTGGGAACTATTAATAATGTTTTGTTTAAACTGCATGTGCAACATCGATCCTGTTTCATTATATTCTTGTGTGAAATGAAAATGTGAACGTTCATCACTGCAAACCCTTCTTTTGTAACAATATTTCCACCTTCAGTTGAACACCCAGAAGTTCCGACATTGTATAATGCAAGTTGTATTTACACCTAATCAGAATAAAACCAATAAACAGTATTAGAGGTTAAATAATATCAGTGGTATAAACGTTGTAACCCACAAAAGTGTGCTACTCTTGTTAGACTTACAATGTTTTTGCATGGATGCCAAAAGAAAATCTGTAAATCTTGCTTTTCAGGTCACGTACTGCCACAACTTGTACACATTAATCAGTAATGGACTAATTTAATCAGTAATGGACTAATTTCAAGTGATTGTGAATGCTATTTCTGCTGTTCGTAAACCAGTTGCATAGGTAATGGTTTTTCGCGCCTCCTGTACAATTTGTATTTTGAGTGCTACAACATTTTTGCCGGCAGGTATTCAATTGTGATGGGTCATGAACCCACACTGGCAAAAGTAACTAAATGAGGTAAGACTTTGCACTATGAATCACATTACAGTAGTATCACCAGTTTACAAAGCTCGAATCTTTACACGTTCATCCCATTAGCAATAAACCAGCAGATTTCTTTAAACTGCCACTTACAGATGACATCCTTCAGTTTGTCAAAAATCAAACAATGGAAAATCCAGGATGGAATGTAACAATACGAGAGAAGGAAAGTTGCTACACACCATATAGCAGAGATGCTGGGCCATGATAGGCACAATAAAAAGATTCACACAATCATAGCTTTCAGCCTTTAAGACCTTTGTCAGCAGTAGACACACATACATACACGCACGCACACACACACTGATGCAAGCGCAACTTGAACACACATCTGAAGTCTCAGAGCTGAAACTACACTGCGAGCAGCAGCACCAGTGCATGATGGGAGTGGCGACTGGGTGGGGTAAGGAGGAGGCTGGGGCAGGGAGGGGGAGCGGTAGTATAGTGGGGGAGTGGCAGACAGTGAAGTGTTGCAGCTTAGACGGAGGGTAGGAGCGAAGGTGCGAAGGGGGTAAGTAGCGGAAAGGAGAGAAATAAAAATAAAAATAATTAAAAGACTGGGTGTGGCGGTGAAATGACGGCTGTGTATGCTGCTTCGTTAGTCACTGTCCTCACCCATCAAGGCCCCTGCCTGTTCCCATTCCAGCACTACACAGCCGTCATTTCACTACCACTACCACTGGAACACAAATTTCATAAGAGCAGAAAAAATATTCACACACAATGTTGCGCCAAACATTGGAATAACTTCAGTGGTTCATCTGTGCAGTCGAGGATATTGCTCTTGGGGTAACATTTTATACAACTCTCTTAAATTCCTGAACTAGACGAACAGGTCATTGAGCTGGGTGCTTCACTGGAAAGCTATCACCTCAAATATGAAGTAAAGAAGTACATTAGCAGCTGAAAGCTAAAATGGTGTGACAAATAAATCGAAATCCATCTTCAGTTGTGCAACAGCTTGCAATTTCTTTGAGAACTCATGATGAAACGTTTCAATTATTGAAATGTATTCAGTCATGTCTGGTCCACAAATGGCTGCCTTGAATCATAGGAAATTTTTCATGACGTGAATTCTAAGCCGATTTTTTCACTGGATTAATTTTTGTTTAATAGCATCAGTCTTGTCTGCCACATCCATTACCAAACGATTCTTCCCTTGCATTACGACCCTCAATGAATTCAAATAATTTTTTATGTCAACATTAAAAGATTTCATTACCACTCTACTTACTCTGAATTCAGTTTTATTCCCTAATGGCTGCCTTCATTCATAACATTCATCAGAAAACAAGTACACTGTACCATCTTTGCGGCTGATGTTGTAATTATCTTCCACTAAATGTTTTTCTAGCTTATAATTGTGAGATGGCAAACAAAGCCCTTTGCTGGGCCTTAAAATGATACGAAAAGTAAGGCAATTTCCATTTGTCATCAAACAAATGATGTCTCCACGTTTTCTTCTCTGGAGAAGTGTGTAGATACCATAGAACTCCTAATGCAGAGTCAAAATCTAATTTGATGCAAGAAGTATGTCAGCAAACTGCTTGGCATCTCACAAAGTGAATGCTTTGCTCTAGTGGCATCTGGATGCACCTTCACTGTCCTCTTCTTCCTCGCCCCTCAGTCCTACTCACCACTGCACTCTGAGCACTACACAGCAGTGTGGCCAGAGCACTCACGGAATGCTGTACGGCCAGGCCTGCATTACACGATGTGCAGACAGTAGGCACTGTTGAAAACCTAAATCATTTCACCAAAATTACTTGAGTGTTGTGATAAGTGTCTTAGTTATGAAGATGCTGCATCATGGAGGACTGCCCCATGGCGGGTGAGACTGGAAGGAGGGCCCACGCTCAAGTCCCGGTGTGATCAGTCACCCTGCACCTCGCACACTGTACAGGCATCTCTTGGGCAAGGGCAACCACAGCATATTGTGGCCAGTAACAGGTTCCAAGTAGAACTCAGATGGCAGCAACTGCCTCTGTTAACAAGGCAATCATTGATCCTAATTCTGTCCTTTATTATACTGTACCAAAATCCACTGGTTCTGCACACCACTCTCGTCTATTAAAAATAGACACGCAAGCTTTCTATTAAGCTATGTTCAGTGATCAATGATTTATCTTTCTGATCCAAGTAAATGTACATTGTTTGCTCCAAGCAGTGCTACTAAATGTGATGTTCTTTCTGCCTGAGGTACTGCAAAACGTACTCACATTGAATGCTATAAACAGCAGTTGTGCAGTCCCACTGGATACTTGAACGAGCCAATTCGATCATTAATCTTATGTGATGGTCAGAAGATTGTTTTAAAATAATATTTATTAACATCCTATTGATCTTCGAAGTTGGTTGTCCCTCTTATGACAGAAATACCAGTCACTTGTCCTTTTTCTGTGATGTTTCGGAGCTGCACATTGCATGCATTGTCTGCTTAATTTATGACCCACTGAAGTCATTCCTCTATTGTATGCATTGTTTGCTTAATTTATGAACCACTGAAGCCATTCTCTGGAAGACTTCCCTCAAATGTTTCAGTTCAGCAGGTAGACTTTCTGATCCCTTATGCTGGGGCATAATGGACTAGAAAGTCTACCTACCAAACTGAATGAGAGTCTTCAGAACAGTGAGTCCTTTTGACTGGGAGGAGGCATCTAGATGCCTACAAATACAGGAAAGTGTGCATTAACTTTCTATTTACAGAAGGACCTAATATGCCATCTTGCTTCCTCTATACCTAATTGTCCAGGAATGAGAGAAAGCCATCTTTCTCAGTTTCCATCATGAATTTGATGTTCACACGGATGGTGTCAATATACGACAGAAATTCTTCAAAAACTCCCCAGCTATTTGGCGACAACAAAGTTGTCATTTACATGTCTGCAGAAGCGTTTCAGTTTGAGGCATATGGTCTCTGGTTAATTCCTAAAATAAGTCCATATATACGTTGGCAATGCCAGGTGTCAAAGGAGACCCCATGCCACTCTATCCACCTGCTCATAAAAAATGTCTGCCACACTGAAAGTAAGTAGGTAGGTAAGTAAGTAAGTAAGTAAGTAAGTAAGTAGTAGTAATGACAGATTGTGATACATTCCCCAGTATCACCATCTGAGGCTCTAAATGTTTTGCCAGCAATGCTACACGATTTTTTGGAGGGCACTCTGGTGAATAATGACTTTACATCAAAGGTTATCAGCAGTTCATCTTTCTTGAGACTGACCTCCCTCAGCAATTTTACAAATTCGTCAACATTTTTCACACAGTGTTTCAATAATAGTGGCAGATATTTAGCGAGTCATATGCCAGTGAGCTGACTGTGTTTACAACTGGACACAGGGGAATTTTTTCTTTATGTACAACCAGAAGTCCATAAAAGTGAGGAGGTGCTGGAACCTCAGGTTGTAGCTGTAGTTCTTTTATAGATTCCAGTCGCAAATCAGTATCATCATCCTCCTCCTCCTCCTCTTCATCTCCATTATATTAAATAAATAATGGAACTCCAGTTGTAAATTCTGAAGACCCTAACACACTTTGTTATCTAAACATAGGCTAAGAGAGTTCACTCCAGCCTTATGTGAATTTCAGCAAGAAGTTTAAACAAATTTGGATGATATAGGTGGAGGACACTTATTTTGGCTTTTGACTTGACATTTCACAGTTTCTGGAAAAAAACACTTCAACAGAATTTGTTGTTTTTATATTTTCAGCTGAATTTAGTCCCAATTTATAGCTTACAATTGCAAGATTTCCCTTATGAGCAATATTATTGTAATCACAGCTACTCTATAATATGAAAACATGAAACGTGAAGTTCAATAACATTCAAGCAGACTTTACAGTGAAAAGAATAAATAAATCAATCACAAATAGTGACAACGCCTATACGAGGGGCATTTGAAAAGTACATGCAAAAATAAAAACTACTTATGCGTTTGTTGAAAAATAAAAAAGGTTTACCCTAGAGTCTCCTTTTAGACTTATACACTTCATCCAACGCTGTTCTGATCTGCTGATCTCTTCCGAATAATAGGAATTGTCCAAGTCTGCAAAACAGCTATTAGTTGCTCCAATCACCTCCTCGTTTGAATAAAATCTTTGTGCCGGCAGCCATTTCTTGAAATTGGGGAACAAATAGTAGTCCGGGGGAGCCAGGTCTGGAGAATAGGATTCCAATTTGTTTCACATCCCTCCTATTTCCATTAATTTTGCGACCACAACTGCTGAGGTGTGTGCTGGTGCATTGTCGTGACGGAAAAGGACTTTTTGGCAGTCCAATCGCTGGTGTTTTTCTTGCAGCTCGGTTTTCAAACAGTCCAATATTGATGAATAATATGCACCTGTAATAGTTTTACTCTTTTCCAGATAGCCTATGAGGATTAGCCCTTGCGAATCCCAAAAGACAGTCGCCATAACCTTTCCAGCCAAAGGAATGGTCTTCGCCTTTTTTGGTGCAGATTCTCCCCTGGTAATGCATTGTTTAGATTGTTGTTTGGTCTCAGGAGTATAGTAATGTATCCAAGTCCTGCGGATTCTTCCTGAACAGCTGCAGACCATCATTGCAAACACTTCACACAATTCCGCTTTTGGTCAAGTGTGAGCAACCGCAGAACCCATCTTGCAGATAGCTTTATCATGTCCAAATGTTTATGCAAAGTATTATGTACCCGTTCATTCGAGATGCCCACAGCACTAGCACTCTTACGCACCTTAACTCTTCTGTCATCCATCATCATATCTTGGATTTTATCAATGATTTCTGGAGTCTTAACCTCCACAGGACATCCAGAACGTTCAGCATCACTTGTGCCCATATGGCCACTGTGAAAATTTTGAAACCACTTATAAACTGTTCTAATCAAAGGTGCAGAGTCACTGTATTCTTTATCAAGCTTCTTTTTAGTCTCCTGAGGCATTTTGCCTTTCATAAAGTAATGTTTAATCACCACACGAAATTCGTTTTTGTCCACTCGACTTCCTTGATTCACACGAATACCAAACACAAGGAAAAAAAAGAGACCAATATGTCCGAAACTTGGTGTGTGTTCTTTCCAAAGATGCCACTAAATAAACATGACCTCGATACGTGCCAGTGGTGCAATCTCTTTGACTTTGCACAGACCTTACAAATGCCCCTCGTAGAAGCCACGAAAGCAAGATATACAATGTGAAGATAGGAAACTTAAGTATAACTCCTAAATACTTATATTCTACATATACCAACAAAGTAGCATTACTCACCAAATGCAAGGCCAAAAATAACAACACTCAGTTCCATTGCTAACAGGAAGAATCTCACAATTATCCACAGAACTTTATCTGTGTAATCACCAACAGAGACGGAGGCATTTACTGTCATGGAAACCACACAACGAATTAAACTGATGACCACATTTACCAAAACCTGTGAACAGTTAACATACAGTGCTAAGTATGTATATAATAAACAATGATATGCTTTCATTCACACAAAGCAGGATATAAAACAACAACAACAACAATACCAATAATAATAATAATAATAGTAATAATAATAATAATGACAATTATTGTAGTGTGTAACTGCCAATATCCTCAATTTGCATGTGAAAGAATCACTGTGCTTTTAAGATAAATTTAATTCTGAAGGAAAGGTGCAGAGAAGTGAAAATGAAATTAACTGAACTGCCAGCATTGATAGGCATATGTCGCTTGCTGTCTTCTTGGGAATTACAAAGAGGACAACTCACAGTCCAGTGAGCTGGCACCCCATTGCCAGGGTCCGCATGATGATCTTAGCATGAACTATAGCTTTGATTGGACATTAGTGTACAATACAAAGTCATGCTCAGATATTTCCACTATGTACAGTTCCCTGTCATGTGATCAACTTCTTTTAACACTTCTCTGATGTTGAAGCAGAAAGGTCAGACCTGTGTCTTACTAGAGTTCAGTTTCATATGGTTTTCTTCACAGTGGAGGGAGAGTAAATCTACACACTATGTCATTTTCTGTTTTGACTGCAATGCTCAGGCCTTGAAGTGAATTGCTTAGTGGAATTTGATATTAGATGGTCGCTTGTGCACATATCGTATTGCCCTGTTTCCGAGGAGCTTCCTTACTGTAATCCATTCTTCTGGTTCCTACCAACAAAAATGAACATGGAATTTTCTGCTATGATGGAAGGTGTCAACTAGGGATGTCACATAGCACTCTCTCATCAGGATGTACAGTTCAAACAGCGCTATATTGTGGCTGACAATGTTATATGTGGCTTTTGTGTTAATGAAGGCCACTTCAATACTCTCCTTTTTAATGTAATGGCTTCTTTATTTCCAGGTTTTTCCATTATGACTGATAATCTTCATGCTATACCACTGTTTACAGTTCCACTGCTCTGACGAAATCTGAACAGTTGTTCTAATCATATTCATTAGGTTTTGCAACAGACTGGACATTACCCAGTTAGACAGATATACCCAGACAGAAATATCTAAGGTTAGTTGTGGATGCAAATTTTGAACTTTACACTGAGGTGACAAATGCGATATGTACATAGACAGATGGCACTAGTTTCACATACATAAGGTCTAAAATGTCAGTGCAATGGCGGAGCTGTCATCTGTGCTCAGCTGGTTCATGTGAAAAGATTTCAGATGTGATTTTTATGGCCACATGGCAGAAATTAACAGACTTTGAATGTGGAATGATAGTTGGAGCTAGACGTATGGGGCATTCCAATTCAGGAATTGTTACGGCATTCAATATTCCGAGAGCCACAATAGCAAGAGTGTGCAGAGAATACAAAAATTCAGGCATACCTCTCAACACAGATAACATAGTGACTGACAGCCTTCACTTAACGATTGACAGCAGTGGGGTTTGTGTAGAGTTGTCAGTGCTAACAAAGCAGCAACACTGCTTGAAATAACTGCAGAAATCAATGTGGGATGTACATCTTATGTATCTGTTAGGACAGTGTAATGAAATTTGGTGTTAATGGGCTATGACAGTGGACGACTGAAACTAACAGCACGACACTGCCTACAGTGCCTCGCCTGGGCACGTGACCATATCGAATGGACCCTAGATGACGAATACAGTGGCCTGGTCGGATGAGTTCCAATTTCAAATGGTGCGAACACATAGTTGCATTTGGTCGTGGCACAGATCCTACGAAATTGAGGACACACACTGGCAATAAGGCTCTGGTGTAGTGGCTCCATACTGGTGTGGGGTTTGTTTACACGGAATGGACAGGGTCCACTGGCCTAGTTGAATAAATCATTGACTAGAAATGATTTTGTTCGGCCATATGGAGACCATCTGCAGCCATTCATGGAATTCATATTCTCAAACATATCACCATGCCACTAAGTTCACGACTGGTTTGAAGAACATTCTGGACAGTTTGAGTGAATGATTTGGTCACCCACATCGCCCGACATGAATTCCATTGAGCATTCATGGGACGTAATTGAGTGATCATGTTAGCGTAGAAAATTCTGCATCGGCAACACTTCTGCGATTATGGACAGCTATAGAAGCAGCATGGCTTAATATTTCTGCAGGGGGCTTCCAACAACTTGTTGAGTCCACGCCAGGCAAAAGGAGGTCCGACACGATATTACGATGTTTCCCACGACTTTTCTCATCTCAGTGTGTAAAGCAAGTTTACACAACCAGAGGCCAAATTTAAGGATTTAGAAGCATATTTCACTAGGAGAAAAATGGATATTGTCTTCATGAAAATTACAGAGGCCAATGAGGAAAAGAAGTAGCTGTACGAGTATTAAGACCTCAGATGGAAAACCAGTTCTAAGCCAAGAATGGAAAGCTGAGAGATGGATGGAGTATACAGATGATGTGCGAAAGGACTTTTAGGCAATATTACAGAATTGGATGAGGGCATGGATGAAGATGAGATGGGGAATATGACACTGTGAGAAGAATTTGATAAAACAGTGAAAGACCTATGTTGAAACAAGGCCCTGGAGTAGACAGCATTTCCTCAGAACTGGTGATAACCTTGAGGGATCCAGCCTTGACCAAACTATTCCACCTGGTGTGCAAGGTATACAAGAGGAGGGAATACCCTCAGACTCCAGGAAGACTGTAATAATTACAATTCCAAAGACACAGATACTGAGAGTTCTCCATCTTACCGAACTATAAATTTAATAAGTCATGGTTGCAATACACTGACACAAATTATTTACAGAAAAACTGAAAAATTGGTGGAAGCTGACCTCAGGGGAAGATCAGTCTGGGTTCCAGAGCAATATCGGAACATGTGAGACAATAGTGAACCTACGACTTATCTTGTAAGATAGGTTAAGGAGAGCCAAAACCAACGTTTAGTGCATTTGTAGATTTGGAAAACGCTTTTGATAATGTCAAATGGCATACTCTCTTTAAATTTCTGAAGGCAGAAGTAAAATAAAGGCTATTTGCAACTTATACAGAAACCAGATAGGAGTTATAAAGAGTCAAGGGGCACAAAAGGAAAGTACTGATTGAGAAGGGAGTGAGTCAGTGTTATAGCCTTTCCCCATCTTATTCAATCTGTGCACTGAGCAAGCAGTAAAGGAAACCAAAGAAAAATTTCAAGTAGGAACTGAAGTTCAGGGAGAAGAAATAAAAACTTTGAGGCTTGGCAATGCAATTTTAATTTTAATTCTGTCAGAGACAGCAAAGGACTTTGAAGAGCAGTTGGACGGAATGGACAGTGTCTTCAAAGCTGGATATAAGATGAGCATCAATGAAAGCAAAACATAGATAATGGAATGTAGTCCAATTAAGGGGAGCCGGAACGATCCATCTCCTCCATGTTAATTTTAGCAAATAGAAGGAACATTTTTTCTAAAACCATTAAACATATTGCTCTGAAATTTGGACTACATGTTCAGTGTCTGTTTCTCTACAAAGTTATAATATTACGAAATATTTAATGGTTTTTGTTTTACAATTTTTTTAAACAGATGCTTATTTTTTCTCTAAAATTTTGCACTTTTTCTTCTATAACTCTTGAATTATACAATATTTTTTTTACAATTTGTTACAAAGATGAAGGAAAAGAAGTAAACAATATTGTGTATAAATTTCATTGGTATACTGGTATCAGTATTTGATAAAATGTTCCTCAAAGATTAAAATTTTAAAGTTACGGGAAATGGCTTCCAAAGTTTGTTAATATTCCTTCCCCATATGACGGATTATCAGAATCCTCTTCTTTTTCCAGTGTTAGTTTCCTTTTCACTAGTCTTTTCTTCCCTTTTGCTGCATGTTGTAGGCTTTTATCTCTTCTTCCTGCACCTCTTAGTCTTTCTTCATCAATTAGGTGCATTGTGGAAATGGTGGTGTGTCCTGTTTGGAAACCTAAACGTTTCAGCACATCACATTTGATAATGTTTCCTTCATGGTATGTTGCCACTGCATCATACACTCCAAAATGCAATGTTTTTATCTGTACAAACACTCTTTTGGGAATCCTAACCCAAACTAAATTATTTACACTTTCATCTGGATTTTGTATTTTCGCATGTAAACACTTGTCCAATAAACTTGGCAGTGATAAATCTCTGAATATGGGCTTAATTACATCAATTACAGCATTTGGCAAACTGTTTTTATGGGCATATTCCTTTCCCGATTAGTACTTACACCATAAGTCATCACTTGTGGGGCACAGTGCATGTTGTGGGTGCTCATTTGTTGAGGCAGTATGTAAAAATAATGCCCATACTGCTCTCCTCATATGCTCAATGCTTCTTTTATTTTGCCTAATTGCACACCCATAATACCTCTGCAATCTATCAATTGCTTCATTTGTCAATCTTCCTCTTCCTCCTAGGGTCTTACCATCACTAAGCTTCTGGGATCCTAACGTCTGCTTTAGTTTGCACAAGTGAGCCCCCATGCACTTCTCCACATGTCCAATGCACTCCAGTTTTTTAATGTGAATTTCACTGCCATAAGGTTTGAGTTCCTCGACAGCTTTATATCCTTAGAATATCCTAGATAGTTAGTGTAACATACATTGTACCACTCCTGTGATCTGGAAAAAATTGCTTTCACTCCCTCTACTTCCATTGCTCCACTTGTGCCATGAAAATTTGCTTCACAACTTTCACTATATTCGTCCTTGGTATTGCCCTTACATCTACAATGTTTTGAGAGAATAGCAACATCAATTACTTTGCAACTGTCTCCACTGGTAGCTGTCACAACTCCATTTAGAGATTTATGACCTCTACACTGCCATGATCCATCAACAGCAACAGTTAAATCTCTACAATCCCATTATCTGTCACAGCTTCTTCAACTGCTTTCTTCATTATTGCTTGAGCAATATCTTCAGCAGAAGATCCCACCAATTCATTATAAAATCTAAACTTGGTTAGTGGTTTTGGCAAGTTCATAATCCCACATAACATTGTCCCTGCAGCACTGCCCTTGCCAATGCAATGCAAGCCACACACTAGCCTAACATTTGTATCATACACCTTCTTTCCACTATTACCACTACAAGGAATACTGTTAGAATTAGAAAATGAAACTTCTGCAGCACATTTGTTACATTTCAATAACATTTTACATGGCAAACCAATGTGTGAAGTTGTTTTCAATTCCAGTCCTCTTTCTTTGCAAACTTGGCATAATATGTTATGTTTCAAAATATTAGAGAGCAAGGAAATGTTAATTATTTTATTCACATCATTACTGTCACTTTCACAGTTTTCAAATTTATCTTTGCTGTCACAAAGTTTCTTGCTGGAAGAAGTTCTATCACATTCATTTGGTGTAGTCAGTGAAGCAGTCTGAGCAGCATCTCCCTTCGAAACAACAAAAGATTTCTTCTTCCACTCATTGTGCCTCTTCTTAAGCACTAGATTGCTGAAACGGGACATACTGATATCCACAAACCAAATACATAAAACAAGTACAAGCAAAATTCGTCAAATATGCAAAACTGAAGAGCTAAACACCACAAAGCAAACTCCACAAGTCAACACACATGGTATAGCATTTATGTTTACTGATATGAACAGTCACTTGTCACAGAGATAAAGCCATACAATGTTGGAAAACAAAAACACTGTCTAATTCCTCAAAGATACCCCCTGCTTGCACCGAACGAGCGGCGCAGTCAGAGGTGACACACTAAGTCGCTACAACTGTTTATGTGGTGCGTCAATTTTGCAGCAATAAAAAACATGCTTGGAATTCACTTAGAAGGGTGAAACTTTATTTGTTTTATTCAGAAAACTCCAAATAATTTTATAATGAAAAAACCAAAAAAACGTTAATTTTGTCATTTTCATCGTTCCGGCTCCCCTTAAATCAGATGATACTGAAGGAACTACATTAGGAAACGGTGACATTAAAATTTGAAGACGACTTCTGCTATTTGGGCAACAAAATAAGTGATGATGGTCAAAGTAGAGAGGATATAAAATGTAGACTGACAATGGCAAGATAAGCATTTCTGAGGAAGAGAAATTTAAGCATTAGAGATTTAAGCATTAGAATGTCTTTTCTGATGATACTTTAGTGGAGTGTAGCCATGTATAGAAGCGAAACATGGACGTTAAATAGTATAGGCAATAAGAGAACAGAGGCTTTTGAAATGTGGTGCTATAGAAGAATGCTGAATGTTAGATGGGTGGATCACATAACTAATGAGGTGGTACTGAACTGAAATGAGCAGACAACAAATTTGTACCACAATTTGACTAAAAGAAGGGATCAGTTGATAGGACACATTCTGAGGCATCAAGGGATCACCAATTTAGTGTTGCATGTAAGTGTGGAGGGTAACATTTGTAGAGGGAGACCAAGAGATGAATACAGAAAGCAGATTCAGAAGGTTCAGGTCTTAGTAGTTACCAGGAGATGAAGACGCTTGCACAGAATAGACTTTCATAGAGAACTGTATAAACAAGTCTTTGGACTGATGATCACAGTAACGATGACAACACAACTGTAAAGAACTAGAATGGAGAACATCCGACATGTCAGTTTTGCGGATTGCTCTGCTATGTGAAGTTCATGAGTATCAGTTCTTATTTTCTCTACAGCTTATATACAAAACACCAATAGAATGGAAGGAAGGATATCACAGTAATTCAACAATTCATGAAGTAGGGATGAAGATTAATATGGCATAAGAAATCTCTGCTTACACACACCACCCTGCCCCCCCCCCCCCCCCCCCATCCCCACCCACCCATCTTTTCTTAGAAACAACTCTTCCACCTACAACTACAAGAAATACAGGACACTATGGCAGCATTGAAGCCAAAGATAGGATGTATCTTATGGATACAGATTACATAACGAAATAAAATAGCTGCAAGTTCTTAAAAACATAGGGAAACAGTTTGGAGAGAAAATTAATCGAATTTACAATGCAAGTTACAGTAATTTTACTTAATGCAAACTTCAGTTCCTTTAGTGGCACTAGCACACTTACCCAATATTGATCAGATTCTGAAGGTTTGGACTAGAAAATTCTTTACATGTGATAATAGGTAGAAGTCAGGTAGTGAAAAAATCTAGTGACCAGAATGGTCGTTCAGACATATTCCAGTTTCCCTACCGCCAATGCACCTTTGTGCACTGTACACTGCCCTCATGGAAGATTTCAGTCCCCCTCCCCTCCCCATTCCCAATAATTTCCAACTACAATCATGTTCCTTCACTGATCCTTTTGAAATCATCGAGCATCAGTGTAGATTCACTACACATGTTAAAAAATTTGACAACCCCACAGGTTTTATCTACTATTGCACTTTTTGTACAATTCTTCATTCTTTACTATGCTTCCTATGCTTTGAAAAATTCTCCCACTTTTCTTCCCCTTTCATTTATGTTTCTCCAACCTTCCTCAATCACACTTTAAATTCTTTACTTTTTGCAGCATTTCTCATACAAGTCTTTTCTTTCCCCATACTGTTATTCCAATGTTGCAGCCTCAGTACCACACATTCCCAGCATGGATTTACTCTGTACTTCAGAAGACTTGACTACCTGTGATAAGAAGGTCAAGCTGCATCTAGCCAGTGACCTGGTTTGACAGCAATTGTAATCAGAGCTATGAATAACGTTGTAGAATAAACTGATGTGCTACCATGTATCATCTAAGCCTGCTTGTACCCACAAATGGTGACCATACCATGAGAATGAAAACTTTGTGAGTACACAACGCTGAGTACCGACAATCTGCACGACATGAACGTCGATGGCCTGCCACCGTCAGATGTGAATTTGGAGCAACTGAGGGTACAGGTACCACTGTCAAGTCAGTGCCAGCTATGAAATCATCATCACTGCCACTGCCACCACCTGCTGTATCAGGAGCAAGGATTCCTCCAGGAGCAAGAGTGATAGTACCAGGTGTAGGTCAACACTTAAAACAAGAAATACCAAGAGCAACTGCAAGTATTGCTGGAGCACCACCACAGTAACATGCCTTTAGTGCAGCAAATCCAGTCACAAATAGGCCAGCAACAAATATGCATACTAAATGCAAGACAAGTCACTAACACAGATCACTTTAATCAGTCTCACTTGCACTGTTACATTCAGGTACGGAGACACATTATGTGGCTTTCAAAGCACCACAGAGCTAGACCAATTGCCCAGCTCTACGATTCAATCATCGTGATTAGCATTCTGTCACTGCCAGCATTACGCAGGAAGCAGCAAAATATAGTCGTATCAAGGCACTGGTTGACATCTGAACTGCTCTGTGATGTGATCATGAAAGCTCCTGGGAAGACTGATGTAAGCGGATTTTCAGGAACTATGGACAGAAATTCTGAGGCTACAGCTCCACAGGTGTTTACCATTTGCAGTGCATCATATAAGGACTCTATGGAAAAATTAACATCACGGCCTGATAAGCTCATGTGCCAGATGGTGGCTTTCTGAACACGAAAATGATGGAAAATTCCACAAGCAGCCCACAGGAAAAGGGGCTGCACCATTTCTTGTGGATGTGGCAGTGCATACAACTCTTATAGATGCTACATGGGTATATCATATCACCACAGATCACCAAGCTCATTGTCAGGAAAGACAAATGGTATCCCCCTGCAACCAAGGGACAAGCCTGCTAGTAACAGCAGCCTAAGACCTGAAGTGTCAATCTGTGACAAGTAGAGCCCAGGTACTGCAGTTGGAAGCTCAAACTGGATCGAATGTATGCTTATTCATGCGGGCACTCTTACGGCAGAGGATATGGTGCAACAGCTTTGACCTTGCTGCAGTAGATGATTCCCCATAGCAACCTTGAGCGCCACTTCATTGTTATCAACATCAATCATCCAATTATAGGACTGAATTTCTATCCTATGATCCCATACTCAACGTGCAGAGTGGTTGCATCCTGGTATTAATAATCTGTAATAACAACCCGCAAGCTAGCACAATTTAGTGACCGGACTGTGCATTTTGCAACAGGTATGTCTCCAGTCTTGCACCTCTTAATATATTTTCTGTTACTTAGGCACCCAGCAGATGTGCTGCCTCATCGTCGTCTTAAGAAAAGAGTAAGAGTAGAAGATTGCAAACTCATCCACAAACAAAGAGCATTTGACAGTGCTCCTGACTGCGGAAAACAATGTGACATGAGGACACTGCTTTGGGGAACCCCATTTTCTTGAACATAGCAGTCAGACAAGGCATCATCAATGTGATATCAAAAACGCTGGTCCTCGAGAAACGATTGAATAAGAAGTGGCAGGCGTTCAACAGTCACCACTCATGAAGATGGTGAAGGGTGTAGTATCTCCAAGTAGTACTGTATGCTTTTCCAAGGTCAAAAAACCATATCGCCATCTCCAGTGTGGAATGGTAGCGCCTCAAACCCCACTGGGAGCGGCTCAGGTAACCTCGAGACTGGAGCAGCCAGATGAGATGGTGGTTGACCATGCGTACAAGAGTCCTACCCATACAACTGGTAAGGGCTACACTCTGGTAACTGTGAGGGGCACTACGGTATTTGCCTTGTTTCCAGAATGGAATTAATATTGCCTCCTTCTAAGTCATAGGGTACTGTCCTTCAGACCATATCTGATTGAAACAAGAGAGGAGCTGTTCTTTCACTTCAGGGCACAAATGACAAAGCAAGGCATACTGAATGTCATCAGGTCCTGGAGCAGTGTGTCTGGCTGCAGAAAAAGCTGATTCCAGTTTCCACATGAAGAATGGAAGGTTGTAGACTTCCTCATTACGCAAAAATAAATTGAACTTCACCATCTCCACAGTCCTACAGAATACCTGGAAAGCAGGAGCTTGTCTGGATGATGTAGTGACAGTAAAAAAGTGTTCAGGTTTGTCCACCAAGATCTCATTACTTCACAAGGCCCTTGCCTGAAATCTGCCTTATTTAGTCCCAAACTTGTGCAGTGAAAGTGGACCGATTAATGGAAGTCATGAATTCCTTCCAGGAAGCCCTCTTCTGTTCTTTTATCACTTGCCTTGCATGTGCTCTCTCAAATCTGAGTGCATGAATGTTTTCTGTTACTGGACGGTGTTTGAAGCTCCATAGGGCTGTTCATCTGGCCCTGACTGCAAATAGACAGTTGTCATTCCAACAACATAAGGCTGTCGTCTGAGGTGATTACTAGATTGGAGGATGCACTCCGCAGCAGCCCATTGGCCCCCAAGTGATATGGGCCACTGTCTCCTGTGCACAATCCTTTTATTCAAAAATAGCCTGTTGACTGTACTGCAACCAATTTGCCCCTTGTTTCATCCATCTTCGTGGTCTCCTGTCAGCCACCATTCTAGTCAGCAGACAGATCCACAGTGGGAAGTGGTCACTAGACTGTAAGTCTGTAGCCTCTGCCCACTGAACTGAATCTGCAATAGTGGGGAACAAAACCAAAGGCCAATGGTTGAAAAATACCCTTTAGTTGTTGAGAAATGTGTTATGTGACCTGCATTCAGAAGGCAGATATTCTCAGAACAGATGAGTCGCTCAATCATCCGACCCCTGGAACAGGTGGAAGCCGAGACCCACAGCACATTGTGTGCATTGAAGTCCCCTACTAGGAAGAAAGGGCATGGGAGTGCCTATCAGTGCATTTGCACCCAAAGCATCATTAGGTGGAAGATACAAAGAACACACTGTGATTTTAAAGGGTGCTAGAACTTTCATGGCAACTGCTTGTATGGTTGTGGTAAGAGGGTCAGGAGAGGAGTGGCATCTGTCATAAATGAAAACAGCCACTCCACCTTTAGCCCTGTCTGCAACAATATCGTCCATCCTGTAGTGGCAGTAATCCTGTAATGCAGGTGTATCTGTGACTTTATGATGTGTTTCTTGTAAGCAGATGCAGAAAGGTTTCTTCTGGACCAGGAGTTTTAATTCTCCCAAATGTGAGCGATATCCATTTAAATTCCGCTGTAACACAGAAGTCCCAGTGGGAGCCATTGTTTAGTGATGGTTATTGTTTACTTTCTTTCTCGGAGGCAGTGATTTACTGAGGAGGTCAGGGGAAACATAAGCCGGTTGCTGGCTCTCCAGTTTCTCCAACTGGAAGTTCATATTCGCAAGAGCATATTCCCCATCAAACGGGGAGAGACCTCTCCAATCCAAAGGTTTAAGTACCACTTTCTTTGACTTTTAATTACTTTTGAAAGGACATTTTTCTTTACTATACGTCGTTGCTTGGGTTGAGGGGAAGAGTTAGTAGGCTAATGATGGTGGGCACTGGTATATGGCTTAGGTGGTAAGCCCATTGCCAATGGCTTCCAAATGACTTCTGTTTCAAGTGTAGCATTTCCCCCCCACAGGTACAACAAGTGCATGCGCTTGTACTTGATCTGTGGTCAAAGTTTAAGTGGAGGCATCACACTTGGCAACTGGTGTCCTAAGGGTTGATGCAAAAGAAGTAGCAAAAACCAGAGGTTGCACAGCTTTGAAAGATTTTTTAGCTTCAACATAGGGTATACGTCTTGACTTTCAACTCTTTAATTTTCCTTTCCTCATTGTAAACCTCACACTTTCTGCTCCACACTGGGCGATCCACGGAGCAGTTTATGCATTTCGGAGGAAGTGTACACGTATTGCCCGATTTGTGAGCTGAGCCTGCACAATCGCCACACACAGCCCTCCCATTACATCCCATAGTGGTGTGGCCAAATCTTTGACATTTGAAGCATCGCACTGGGTTAGGAACAAATGGGCGAACCTTAAGATGGCTATAGCCTGCAAGGATATGTTCAGGTAATTCCGGAGTACTAAACGTTAGAATAAATGTGGCAGATTTTTTCGATTTGCCACAGACTTTCCTCATATAGTTCTGCACTTCTGTGATGCCCATATGTTTCCATTCTTCACGTAACTCCGCAGGGTCCACCTCCATTGCATTGGAGCAGGTAACCACACCCTTACTAAAGTTAAGGGTGATATGCAACTCAGCCTCGACTGGGTAGTCACCTAAGGCCTTACATCCCAGAAATTTAGATACTTAGTCTGAATTAGCATTTTCAACTAGAAGCGTTCCATTATGAAGTCATTGGACTTTTTTAGGGACCAAGCAATACCTTCCAATGCCCTGTGAATATAGAAAGGGGACCCCTTCTCAAAGGTTCCTCGGTTCTCTTGATTACAATAAAAGTGTTACGGTACACTAACGCCCTGTTACTATGATTCTGAGAGTTCTTTTTGGGGAGGAGGAGACCTGTCTCTGATGATTTGATGAGTGGGTGTAGGTACTACCTGACTGTATATCCATCCTGTCATGGGTAGTAAGTTGAGACCATTCCATAGGGATCCCATGAGACACTAAGGAAACAACTGTAGACCCAAGCAGAGTCCTTCATGCCTGAGCAAGCCTTATACACTGGAGGGTGGCAGGTGCTCCAGAGGTTGCCCGCTAGAGAGTGATTTACCTCAACAGCCATTCACGTCGTCAGCATGTAGCACACCTTGAGGTTGAAGGTTTTTTTTATAGAGGTGTGTATCTTCCTCGGAGTCCAGGCAGTGAAGCCAAGGCCCACACTCTCCGAAACACACATTACACTGCTGTGCCACATGGTGGTCACTGAAGCATGCCCAGAGTTTATGGTACCAGAGGACTGATGGCACCATTCCCCAGGCCAAGAACCCAGGGTCGCCAAGCCCGTACCCAGCAACCAAATGCTGGGCTCCTGGGGGCTCACCACCCTGAGAGAGTACACAGTCTCAACAAAAGAGTGAGAACTGTGTCAATACCTAAGGGTGAGGAACTTATGTTACCACTTTGCTGAAGTCAAGCATTACTTCATTTGTCACTTGGTGGACAAACAGTGTAGTGTTTCACACTTCATGTGGATCTGCAGGTGTTTGAGGGGTACCAGCCAATCCAGACGCTGGTTGAACTTCTTGCTCATCTTGTTGATGGACCCGCTATGGCAACATTCTCAAATGTGTTAGGCCTCACTGTCAGTCTGGTTCTACAGCAGTGCATCAACAAAGCCTGGGAAGCCGCAAGTTTTTCCTCCAAAAAGCTGATACAACAGTTTTAACAACACAAAGTATTTTCGTTGCATTTGTGTGACATCACTGGATAAAGACTCGCAAGTTAGCTCACTCAAATAGTTTATTGTAATCGAGTAATGTCTTTGAAAGAGATGAAAGTATAAAAGAGCAACTGTTATGAAAAAGATTAGTTGTCTTTTTGGTGTGTGAATGTGTGTTGCAGACTTTTCAGAGCAATGAGACGAGGCCATGTAATGCAACAGTGAATCTCTCGAGTTTGTACAAAGTGTGCCTGTCGTGAAGCTTCCAGTGTTCTGACTGATCTGTTTTCAAGATCCGAAAGTCCCATAACAAACACCAAGAGTTAGGGTATGCTACAAGAAAAGATTTTTTAAGATTATTAATATTGAGAACTCTGGTCCAATGAGATCTGCACAAGCTACTAAGAACTGGATAAATTAGTCTGGTTCTCATAAAATTCTCTTCTCTGAAGTAATTAATAGCCAAATATTTTCTCAAAGAAAATGGCTCTGAGCGCTATGGGACTTAACATCTGTGGTCATCAGTCCCCTAGAACTTAGAACTACTTAAACCTAACTAACCTAAGGACATCACACACATCCATGCCCAAGGCAGGATTCGAACCTGCGACCGTAGCAGTCGCGCGGTTCCGGACTGAGTGCCTAGAACCACCAAATAAAGAAAAATCAACAACAATGTGCACAGATCCATCACATGTGGGTTCTGTCATCAGACAAACCTTTGGATTGGAAATAAGAATTATTGTTTGAGAATTTTGTCCACAGTGAATAACAGAGAAGCTGGTCAACAGTACTGAGCCCAACCAAGTGCTAATAGAAGAATAAATAAATTCTAATCTACATTCTGGTTATCTTATGTCTGAGCATATGCTAGAAAGCAAAGGAATTCCTAATTAATGGCAGTTTGGCAACAACACAAATGGGATCAGCCGTGTTCATCCATGACGGTGAGTAACAACTACACAGCTGGGGGTCAACCAAGTGCAACCCAGCATCACAGCCAGGTCTCCACTGATCATGAATGAGTCAATAAAAACATTGAGTAGCATTGCTTCTATTACAGCAACAGATTCATCGAGTGGACTTTGATGTGTTAATAGAATCACTAGTATTGATGACTACAGGGTCAATTTGCTTGAAGAGCTGTAAGTTGTTGAAAGAGGAATTTATTCTCTGTGGTGGTGAAAAAGACAGAGTGGTGTTAGGCTGGTGTTTGATGCCACAGCTTTAAATGAAATCATAATTATGTAATGGGGCAGACCACTTATAAAGTAAGAGTTGTTGGCTAAGTTTATGGTGGTGAAATATATGAGCACAATGGACTTGGCTAGTGATAAGTTCTGTTTACTGAGGAGTCGAGGCTAAGACAGGTAGTATTTGGAAAAAAAAAAAAAAAAAAAAAAAAAAACGAAAATTTTACATGTAGCATCTAAAGGAATGATGTCAGACATATTTGACAAATGGGAAATATATAAATGAGCCACAAAAATTGATGAACAAACAGTCCAAATTTAAATACAATAATTTTTTGCTCTTTTTTAGAAATGATTGAAATTCTGTAAAGAAATTAGCTGTTGACATACCAGTAAGCTACCAAATAAAGCGACAATCTCCTAGACCTTTCTCAATACAATATCTATGTATTTAATATGAAGAGACAGACCATATGAACACACAATAAACAGCTCAAACATGGCTGTCAAATTTTATGTGTAAACAACTAAAAACACCTACTGAAACTTGAATGTACCAAGACAATCTTAACAGAGTCAAAACCAGTTGTTGTATTGATCTAATGTAGAAACAAATGTATTATACTAACGAGCCAAAACATTATGACTTCTGCCCACTGCAAGGTTGTATGTCGCCTGGTGGTGCTGAGGGCGCATGACGCAATGAAATAAATACATCAGCAGAGCAGAGGCAAATGGGGAAACGATCTAGTGGTGATAAGTGGCAGAAATACGGAAATCTGCCACTTAAGCGACTTTGACAAAAGCCAAACAATGGAAAATCCAGGATGGAATGTAACAATACGAGAGAAGGAAAGTTGCTACTCACCATATAGCGGAGATGCTGAGTCGCGATAGGCACAATAAAAAGATTCACACAATCACAGCTTTTGGCCACTAAGGCCTTTGTCAGCAGTAGACATACACGCACGCACACACGTCTGCAGTCTCAAAGAGCTGAAACTACACGTGTGTATGTGTATGTGTGCCTACTGCTGATAAAGGCCTTAATGGCTGATAGCTATGATTGTGTGAATCTTTTTATTGTGCCTATCGCGACTCAGCACCTCCGATATATGGTGAGTAGCAACTTTCCTTCTCTCGTATTATTTTGACAAAAGCCAGATTGTTGTGGCTTAGCACCTAAGAGTGAGCATCTTTGAAACAGCAAAGCTGGTCAGCCATTTGTGTGCTACCATCATGAGCCTCTTTGGAAGGTGGTTGAAGAATGCTGTAACCACGAGTAGGAGACAAGAAGCTGGACATCCATAAATCATCACAGAGCATAGTGTTTGGAGGCTTGCCCGCTCTCTCAATCAGAATAGGTGGCAATGTGGCAAATTTGCCAATAGATTACAGTGCTGGTGCGGGCAGAAGTGTTTTGAAACACTTCTCACCGTATGGTGTTGAACAGGGTGTTGTGCAGCAGAGGACCCCCTATGTGTTCCCATGTTGATCCAACAACGTTATCAATTACGATTACAGTGGGCACAGAATCATCAAGTTTGGACCACAGATCAATGGAATCTGTGTTACCTGGTTGGATGAATCCCATTTATTGTTTAACAAGATTGATGGTCGTGTCCAGACACGCTGTCATCCAGGTGAACAGGTGCTCGAAACATGAAGCACATCATGGATGGAGGCTGATGGGAGCAGTATTTGTTCTGTGGGACATTCACCTGGGTTTTCTGTGGGACCTGTGGTAGTAATTCAAGGCATCATGACAGCTGTGGGCTACATGAACATTATTAGGGGCCACCTGTGACCCCTTATGCTTTATGTCTTCCCCAACAGCGATGGCATCTTCCAGCAGGATAATGGTCCATACCACAAGACCAGAAACATGCTGCAAAAGTTTGAGGAGTATGATAGTGAACTCACGATGTCTTGGGCATCAAATTCGGCTTATCTGAATCCGATGAAACCCAACTGGGATGCTATCAGGTGCCAGCTCCGAGCCCGCAAACCAACTGCCTGCAAATCACGGGAAGTGTGCGCGACCTGTGCATACGCATCTGGTGCCACAAACATCTGAAAACTTATCAAGTACTTGTTGAATCCATGGCATGCAGAATCACTGCTGAATTGCATTCCAGAGGTGGACCAACTTGCTATGCAGGTAAGACATAAAAGATTTATTGCACTACTGTAATCTGTACACACAATATCTTTGAAAATTTAGTATGTCACATTTTGTTTATAACATTGTACCTTTTAATGTAGGCAATGGTTTGAGAATGAATGAAAATGTTCGAAACTAGCTACTAATAAAAATATTATATGTAACATTGACAAACATATTTATTAATAAATTACAATTTTATATGGGTCATATGCCAATTAAAATATTGTTTCTAATAACACCTAAGGCTGTTGACACTATTATATCAGTGGAAGCCGTACTTCAGCAACAGTTACTGACGTGCTGAACAGAAGTTGCACTGAGTTTTTAGTAGCAAGTTTGTAGTTACTGCAATACAGAGAGCAAGTGTTGTAAAAGTGTAGTTCAGAAATTAATTACAATAAAATGGAAAACTTATTTATTGGATGGAATTCGACTTCTCATTTCAAAAGTTACCAGTTCCAAATTGAAAATTAGATACCAACATATTCCTACAGCAAGAACTTCTGAAGCAGCAGCAATCAGATAGAAATATCAACAGTTCTTGCTGACTAATTATCAGCTAAGTATAAATAACGAATGTTCATTATCTGTTCAAACAATTAGTAATACAAACTGTAAATACGCTTCACTCACAGCCTGTGGCATACACAATCAATAAATGGGAATTTTTTAATTTTATTAATCTATTCTCATGACATTTAAGAACAAGAAATGATACACTACGGAACCATAAAATACTTCAGGATTACGCTCTAGGGCCACTACTTCACCATATTTGCCAAGCACTGGTTCCTGACACTTGCAGTCTCTGAGCAACTATCTGCCAGTCCAATTGAACCACCTCATTTTCACTGCCCAGTTCATGGGTTGGGGTCGATTTGGGGGAAAAGACCAAACAGCGAGGTGACTGGTCTCATCGGATTAGGGAAGGAAGTCTGCCGTGCCCTGTCAAAGTAACCATTTGCCTGAAGTGATTTAGGGAAATCACAGAAAACCTAAATCAGGGTGGCCGGACACAGGATTGAACCGTCATCCTCCCAAATGCGAGTCCAGTGGGCTAGCCAGCCCAGTTCATAACTGACATTATTCACATAGCAGGAAAAAAATGTGGTTACTGTTTTTCTGCCTCAGTCAACAGATGTTAGTGAACGTCCAACAGGAACTGGCAGGTTCACAAGGCAGCTGGATGTTGTACTGGTAAAAGGTCATGCAGCAGGTAGTGTGACCCGTACCTTTACCCCCAGTCCGAATGTGTGTTTTGGCAGCCTGGAATAGGTGACACCTGACCAATGTCACCACGGGAAGCATTGGGGCTCCCATACCGTGGAGTAATTTTACTGCTGGTAGAATGACTTCACTGTTCGCTTTAGGATGCCACTATGTGCCACATGTCCAAGTCTTAGTTATACATACTCCCACTAGTATTGCTCAGACAGCACAGTGTACCAAACAATGACTGTCAGGTATGCGCAGCAGAGCTCGTATATGGTGAGCCACTATGGCTGCTGAGAGAGTTCTCACTACCATCCTGCACAACACCTCAATTCATAATGGACCTCTGGAATAGAACAACCAACTCTGCCTCGCACCACAACAAACGAGCCACATATGCTTCCACGACTTTATCACAATGAAACAAGTCTTCTTGCACTGAAACCTGGCACGTAAAACTTTGGAGCTGCCTGACTAATGCAGCTATGCAGTTGCAGAATGAGGGGATAGGAAAGAGACTTTCTGGTTAAAAGAGGAAAAGAAAGTCTTGTCCATCAATCAATGTAATATTGTGTACCTGATTGCCTATGTCGTCACTCAACCACTGGACACCACCCCACAGGGCCGCGTGCTATCCCAAAACTCAGCAATTCAACTGCCTGCTGCCAAACCCAAGACATGAGAGCAGCACAACACCAAAAGTCAAGAGAATAGAGCACAACTGTAATGCTGCAATGCAGATGTAGTGCTGCGAATTGTCTTTGGTTAGAAAATTATCAGTCTTTAATGAAAGTAAGGGAAAGTAGCACTGAAGCATCACAGGGCATTCCACTAACAGCAACAGGTCAGCAGATGTGTGTGTGGCAACCGGTGGGTTAAAATAACAGACATTCCAGTACATTGTGCAGAAAGAAAAGTCTAGCTCAGTGATAAACAGTGCTGTACAGCTGCAACCCTTTAGCAAGTGGGGCAGTGTCACTACACCAGGGCAAATATCTCTTTTTGGCAACATGACTATGCACTGGGTTTTAGTGAAACAAATGGGCACTTCAGACATACAAATATGTCTGGATTTTAAGGCAGGGATTCCTTGTCATAAGCCAGCAGTACCACCACGACACCAGTGCAGCATCAGGCAGCTTGATGACTGGCTCAACCAGCTGCAGCCATGGGTTTGAGACAGGGCTGCACTTGATGTCTGCAATCAGTCTTTCACAGGACTTGGCTTCTCAGCCATGGCTGTGCCTGCTGACTGATGACGAGTTCCTAGCGGGACTGTACTACAATGCCAGCTGTCGGCCAACTACTGTCCGAGGGCTGCAAGTCATACTGCATGCATAGCCGTCTTCGCATTCCGTTGCAGTGAAGTGAGGGTTCGCTGAGACTACATGATGCCGACAGAAGAAGCACATACCAGCCTCCTTATGTCACCACTGTGGCTGCATACGAAATAGAGGGGCCATCTCCCATGTGGGGCGCCACCTTGTCGCAACATAAGGTGCTGCTGATGTCGGTGCCTACGTGAGGTATCACCCAGCAGCATCAGGCAGAAGCTGCCACCTGTTCATCAGCCCCAGCCATGGTCAGAGGGAGAGGAGTCCCTTGTCTTCCTTTGCCATGTACCAAGATCAGGATTAATCAAGTTCTTTGTAATTGTTAACAGTACCTGCTCTGAGCCCCACGGCCGGTCACCGCCAGCCAGATCTCACCATCTGCAGCATCGTCGATAGGACTGACTGCGGACCTTTGGTACAGAGCCGAGTGGAGGGTCTGAATCAGAGGCTGAGACGGTTCTGCGACCGTGTGGGCTGCGGATTCCTCGACTTGCGCCATAGGGTGGTGGGATTTCAGGTTCCGCTGGATAGGTCAGGAGTCCACTACACGCAACAAGCGGCTACACGGGTAGCAGGGGTTGTGTGGCGTGGGCTGGGCAGTTTTTTAGGTTAGATGGCCTTGGGCAAGTACAGAAAGGGCAACAGCCTCAACGTGTGCGGGGCAAAGTCAGGACATGCGGGGACCAAGCAGCAATCGGTATTGTAATTGTAAACTGTTGAAGCTGCGTTGGTAAAGTACTGGAACTTCAAGCGCTGATAGAAAGCACCGAAGCTGAAATCGTTATAGGTACAGAAAGCTGGCTGAAGCCAGAGATAAATTCTGCCGAAATTTTTACAAAGGTACAGACGGTGTTTAGAAAGGATAGATCGCTTGCAACCGGTGGTGGAGTGTTCGTCGCTGTTAGTAGTAGTTTATCCTGTAGTGAAGTAGAAGTGGATAGTTCCTGTGAATTATTATGGGTGGAGGTTACACTCAACAACCAAGCTAGGTTAATAATTGGCTCCTTTTACCGACCTCCCGACTCAGCAGCATTACTGGCAGAACAACTGAGAGAAAATTTGGAATACATTTCACATAAATTTTCTCAGCATGTTATAGTCTTAGGTGGAGATTTCAATTTACCAGATATAGATTGGGACACTCAGATGTTTAGGACGGGTGGTAGGGACAGAGCATCGAGTGACATTATACTGAGCGCACTATCCGAAAATTACCTCGAGCAATTAAACAGAGAACTGACTCGTGGAGATAACATCTTGGACCTACTGATAGCAAACAGACCCGAACTTTTCGACTCTGTATGTGCAGAACAGGGAACCAGTGATCATAAGGCCATTGCAGCATCCATGAATATGGAAGTTAATAGGAACATAAAAAAGGGAGGAAGGTTTATCTGTTTAGCAAGAGTAATAGAAGGCAGATTTCAGACTACCTAACAGATCAAAACGAAAATTTCTGTTCCGACACTGACAATGTTGAGTGTTTATGGAAAAAGTTCAAGGCAATCGTAAAATGCGTTTTAGACAGGTATGTGCCGAGAAACTGTGAGGGACGGGAAAAACCCACCATGGTACAACAACAAAGTTAGAAAACTACTGCGAAAGCAAAGAGAGCTTCACTCCAAGTTTAAACGCAGTCAAAACCTCTCAGACAAACAGAAGCTAAACGATGTCAAAGTTAGCGTAAGGAGGGCTATGCGTCAAGCGTTCAGTGAATTCAAAAGTAAAATTCTATGTACCGACTTGACAGAAAATCCTCGGAAGTTCTGGTCTTACGTTAAATCAGTAAGTGGCTCGAAACAGCATATCCAGACACTCCGGGATGATGATGGCATTGAAACAGAGGATGACACGCGTAAAGCTGAAATACTAAACACCTTTTTCCAAAGCTGTTTCACAGAGGAAGACCACACTGCAGTTCCTTCTCTAAATCCTCGCACAAACGAAAGAATGGCTGACATCGAAATAAGTGTCCAAGGAACAGAAAAGCAACTGGAATCACTAAACAGAGGAAAGTCCACTGGACCTGACGGGATACCAATTCGATTCTACACAGAGTACACGAAAGAACTTGCCCCCCTTCTAACAGCCGTGTACCGCAAGTCTCTAGAGGAACGGAAGGTTCCAAATGATTGGAAAAGAGCACAGGTAGTCCCAGTCTTCAAGAAGGGTCGTCGAGCAGATGCGCAAAACTATAGACCTATATCTCTGACGTCGATCTGTTGTAGAATTTTAGAACATGTTTTTTGCTCGAGTATCATGTTGTTTTTGGAAACCCAGAATCTGCTATGTAGGAATCAACATGGATTCCGGAAACAGCGATCGTGTGAGACCCAACTCGCTTTATTTGTTCATGAGACCCAGAACATATTAGATACAGGATCCAAGGTAGATGCTATTTTTCTTGACTTCCGGAAGGCATTCGATACAGTTCCGCACTGTCGCCTGATAAACAAAGTAAGAGCCTATGGAATATCAGACCAGCTGTGTGGCTGGATTGAAGAGTTTTTAGCAAACAGAACACAGCATGTTGTTATCAATGGAGAGACGTCTACAGACGTTAAAGTAACCTCTGGCGTGCCACAGGGGAGTGTTATGGGACCATTGCTTTTCACAATATATATAAATGACCTAGTAGATAGTGTCGGAAGGTCCACGCGGCTTTTCGCGGATGATGCTGTAGTCTACAGAGAAGTTGCAGCATTAGAAAATTGTAGCGAAATGCAGGAAGATCTGCAGCGGATAGGCACTTGGTGCAGGGAGTGGCAACTGACCCTTAACATAGACAAATGTAATGTATTGTGAATACATAGAAAGAAGGATCCTTTATTGTATGATTATATGATAGCGGAACAAACACTGGTAGCAGTTACTTCTGTAAAATATCTGGAAGTATGCATGCGGAACGATTTGCAGTGGAATGATCATATAAAATTAATTGTTGGTAAGGCGGGTACCAGGTTGAGATTCATTGGGAGAGTCCTTAGAAAATGTAGTCCATCAACAAAGGAGGTGGCTTACAAAACACTCGTTTGACCTATACTTGAGCATTGCTCATCAGTGTGGGATCTGTACCAGATCGGGTTGACGGAGGAGATAGAGAAGATCCAAAGAAGAGCGGCGCGTTTCGTCACAGGGTTATTTGGTAACCGTGATAGCGTTACGGAGATGTTTAACAAACTCAAGTGGCAGACTGCAAGAGAGGCGCTCTGCATCGCGGTGTAGCTTGCTCGCCAGGTTTCGAGAGGGTGCGTTTCTGGATGAGGTATCGAATATATTACTTCCCTCTACTTATACCTCCTGAGGAGATCACGAATGTAAAATTAGAGAGATTAGAGCGCGCACGGAGGCTTTCAGACAGTCGTTCTTCCCACGAACCATACGCGACGAACAGGAAAGGGAGGTAATGACAGTGGCACGTAAAGTGCCCTCCGCCACACACCGTTGGGTGGCTTGCGGAGTATTGTACTGAATCTCTAGCAGTGAATTGCTTTCATGTAATTCTTTTGGCCACACAGTGTGGGGAGTCCGCTCATGATGAGACCAAAGAAGTAGACTGGCTACCTGTTCTACCTGTTTGGTATTGCTATTTCTCTGTGTTTGTCTGACTTGTGAGTTACAAAAATGAGTAAGGTCGAGGCACAGTCAAAGCTAGGACACAAGGTGTTGCCAGTGAGGTGGTTTTGTAATCTTTAGTAAATCAGGTGGCTCAGTAAGGAGTGGATAAAGTGGTTGCAAATGATGTATTGGCAGAGAAGGATCAGAAAATATAATTACTGAGTCGTGCTATTGCTAACCTTGTTTCTCCCTTCTCTGGCAGGGCATCTGAGGATGCGATAGCATTCGTGGAAGATCTCAAGCCATTAGCTAACTTAGAGGGTTGGCTGGATAAGCAGTTATTGCAGATTATGAGGTTACATTTGACAGGGAAAGAGGAGTTGTTCTTAAGGCAAACAGGTGTGTTATGTAATGTCAAGACTATTGACCAACTGAGACATGGGTTGGAACGATGGTACACGAAGCAGAATAGTGTGCAGGTTTTTTGGGAGCAGTTGGGTATTGTGTCCAGAAGATAGAATGAGGCAGTAGAGGACTTCACGGACAGAATTACAAGGTTGAATGTTCACATCTATGAGTTATCGCAGAATGACAATGTGAAGAAAGTGGTGTTGCACAAGGCTAGCAGTGAGCACTCTATGCTTTTCTGTAGGGTTTCGCACCAGAGATGTCCAATAGGGTATTTATGGGGGCACCTGAACATCTTCACACTGAAATTAAGTTAGCATTGGAATATGAGGAAACAGAGATCTACAGGGGTGAGGTATTGAAGACATGTATTTGCATCAAATATAAAGTATTTTAATTGTAGACAAACAGGTCATATGCAGAGCTACCAGCAAAGGAGTGAAGAGGTCAACAGGGATAGCCAGTGATTTAATGGGAATGGTAGCAGGGGGGATGTAAGTAACCAACAGGGATATTAAGGTAGTAATACAGGTGGTCCAGAGAGAACAAAGGATCCATTAATCTTAGAGAACCGCAGGACCACTGACACGAGTTTACAGTAAAAATAAACCAACGGGGAAAAAATTTTGCAACACCAGAAAATAACTGATGTAGAGCAATGTAATTTCAGGAATACATTTGTCTAGATGGCTAAGTTACAGCTCTTTGACATTTGATAAAACCCACATCAAATAAAACCCACATCAAACAATAAAGCAAATCTTAATACATTTGCAGTCTCAGAAAAAAATAGGGTGCATCCAATGACCAACAATACCTCAATATGTTTAAAACTACAGATAGTAGGTTGATGGCGTTACTGGTGGTGAATTCTACAATGCATTGTTGGACATTATGGATATTTTAAGGAAGGAAGCTTATGAGTTATTGATGGATGTTAATGGAGTTAATTATGATAGAGTTTGCAGTGTTTTGGTGGAAATAAGTGAGGATTTGTTTAAGAGAGATAAAATTTTAAGGTGTATGGTTAAGTGTGAGAATTTAAGAGCTACTGATACTGTTAATTTGGAGGAAGCAAACAGTATATTTGATGCTTACAAGTATGATGAAATGATGGGTTTTGAGGGTGATTTAAATCCTACAGATGTGTTGGAGATGTATCAGGAGAATCTAGGAGTGAATAATGAAATAGAGGGTTGTTCTGAAATTATAATTTGTACCATAAATATGGAAGAAAAAGAAAGACATTGAAACTTATCATCTGAAGTCACAATGGTTAGAGAGGGGTGAAATTAAAAACATGCAACCTGTAAGTCAACTGATCAATGTTAATGACGAAAGAAAGTGTGAATATATCAAACCTAAAATGGGGTTCCAGTGGTTGTCAAAAATTTTGTATACGAACAAAAGACTGACAGTGAACAAGGAAAGAGGGCTTTAATTTGAGCAATTCAAAAAATGTAGGAAAGTGACATACAGGATATTCACAATGGCAGGATCAATTTAGGCAGTAAGAGTCGCAATGCTACGGCGTGTGTAAATAAGTGTACTTCATGTGATGTTTTTAAGAATTTTGGCAGCTATTTCTGTTTGGTGTGAAAGGTAAAGTTGGTGAATTTAAGTTGTATGTACAATGTAAGGTGGCATAACTTGGTGCACGATTTTTGATGTGCAGAGGTCGGCAAGACAATTTCATTATTTACATAAAAGAAAAATATAAATTGTTCTGTACGTAAGATTTGAGGGGAAAATTAAGGGGCTATTTATTTGTGTTACTTGTATTTTGGATGGGTTTTTCAGGTAATATGTATAGTTTATTTGTAATTAATGTCCGCACAAAACTTGGTGCGCAGAGATCATCAGACCTCATTAAAATTTTAATTGTGCGTGCGAGTAAAACAATTAGTTGCATGCCAAGTTTGAGGTTGTTTTTGATGGTATATTAGTGGGTTAATTCTATGATGTATGTTATTTTGGAAGGGTTTTGAAAAGATGTCTACGTAAATGGTTGGCGACAAATTCATAATATGTTTTAGAGAAAAACTCTGGTGATAGGTGGTATTTTACTGTAGATATAAGTAAACACTGCTGAATGCATGATGCAGTTATCTGCTGATTTCAAATGATGTGGGCAATTGTGGCACAGGGTAGTATTAGTTTTAAAGTTTCTAATCAGATGTGATAAAATTTTAGAGAAATGATAAAATGTTATTTGATTTATAGTGTTGAACAAATATTTCCTAGCACAAAAGATGTGTTTTATAGTGGGAACATGGAGAGTGTTTGAAACGTCAATGATTCCACTGAGAAGGGTGTTCAGTGCCTGATCTATAGGGTTCTCTAACTCTTATGATTACTGTTAATTAGTTGTGTGTTTATTTGTACATTTAATTAATGTGCCAAAATTTTTTAATTTGTTTTACATTAGAAAATTTATGATAATAGGACATGTCCTAGAAGGTACGTGCTGTTTCATACACCACCACAAAGATTATTACTCTTACACACAAGTACAGTATTCCATTTATTATGTTACATACTTACTTATTATGGTATGTATGTCGAATGTGATGGTACTTAATGTGCCAAATTAGTGGGCTAATGTGCCAAATTAAGTGAGAGTGTGTTTTACGTTACGAGAATGCAGGCGAGTTACTCGTCCACCTAGGGCTGTTATCAAGGAGAGCTGAATTTGCTTGCTTGGCTGGGTACGAGCTGACGGAACAAGGTTATCATGTGATCATGTGACCACCTCGCGCGCGTTCTTGTGAGTGTATATTGTCAAGGCCACATTCATGCCAAGTCTTTCTTTCTCCTCACACCCTATTACACACACACACACACACACACACACACACACACACACACACACACACACACACATCTGTGGGGCAGTAGACATAGTTCTACTTTACCACACTTATCCCTAAAATAGCATGTGTTCACGACAGTGGAATTACGAGTGTGTCTAGAATCTACCCCGAAATTCTTGAGGCACTACACCCTCTTGGTAGCGCCACACGGCCATCTCGAGCCCAGCGTTCTTGTGAGTGTATATTGTCAAGGCCACATTCATGCCAAGTCTTTCTTTCTCCTCACACCCTATTACTTGACCTCACTAACTGTGGTGTTGATAATGGCATCTTTGTCACTTTAAAGGCATTCCTGACTGTCACCACCTCACCACATCCCATCTCATGCACTCATGCCACTGGTGTGAAACTGAAAGAGTTATAATCTTTCAGATGCACAAACATGCCTACCAACTCTCATTTATGTGGCGCAACTCCTTGGTGTTGCAATTCCAATGACTGCTGGATGGAATGTTAGAGAACTGAAACTACATCTATACCTCTCATATATTGCTGATATAATCGCATTTTCAAGCGATATGCAAGAACACAGAATGTCATAGAGAAGTGTTCAAAAGATTATGAGCAGCTCATTTGATACCCAGCACGGAAATACGTCGCTTTGTGCTGGAAAAGGTTAACTATCTGGGATACATCATTAGTAGGGACAGGGAAAGGATTGATCTTAGGTTAACAGAGGTGATGCAAGAGTTTTCCGATACCATGAACAACCCAGGAATTACTATTTTTTTCTCTGTCGCACAAATTACTGTAGAAAATTCATGAAGAGTTTTGTGGATATTGCTGGGCCACTTACACAGCTGCTTAAGAAGTACCTGTCAAGTTGCAGAGCACATCAGTGTTGAGTCCAGTGTTAGTGTTTCCAGACTTTCAGGAGGAATTCATATTCTAGTGTGATGTATCAAATCATGTTCTGGGGTGCATTTTGAGACAGGAGATCAATGGGCAAGAGCATCATGTTGCCTATGCATCAAGACAGTTTAACACAGTGGAGAACAACTATTCCACAACAGAAAGGGAAATGCTTAGCTGATATACAGAGCGACATACTTCAGGTGTTACTTGTATGCAAGGAAAGGCAAGGTAGTCACAGCGTGTGCTGCTTTGGTTACTTGGTTTGAAAGACCCATACAGTAGACTGATGAGGGGGTTATTGAAACTCACTGAATTTGAGCATGAAGTAATCCAAAAACCAGGGAAGAAACACAGAAATACAGACAGGATAAACAGAAAAATCGCTTTAATAGGCACTAGGGGTCACGATCTTGGAGAATGGTTTGTTGGCTGACTGAGGGAGCAAGTGAGGTCAGGAACCAAACAACGAGGTAGTCAGTCCCTTGAGTGAAAGTGTGGTGAATTCAGAGGTAGAGACATCCGCCACGAAAGTTTTCTCATCTAGCTGGGAGCTTCATTACAGTACAAGCTAGAAGGCCAAAAATGTAATAGTTATCTTTTGTAGTGTCCACAAAAAAAGCAAGATGGAGGAGATAGTGAAGCTAGGAGGTGGGCGTCCTTGGAGCTCTGATGCAACAGGAAGTATTCCACTACTAATGTGATTTTCACTCTGCAGCGGAGTGGAAGGCAGGAGACGAGGTACTGGCAGAAGTAAAGCTGTGAGGACAGGGCGTGAGTCGTGCTTGGGTAGCTCAGTCGGTAGAGCACTTGCCCGCGAAAGGCAGAGGTCCGGAGTTCGAGTCTCGGTCTGGCACACAGTTTCAATCTGCCAGGAAGTTTCAATCTAAAAGTGATTAAAACCAAGCAAAATAGGAAGTAGGATCTGGGATCCCCCAGACCTAGCATATGGTGGGACATATGCTTCACAACCACCCTGGCTGTGCTCCAGAGGCAGATCAAAACCTTATAACTAAGAATAAAAAACATTTTCACAGAGAAAACTAAGAACCCGTTCAACCATCCATGAATCATACAGAAGTCCGTTCTTATCATGAAGGGCCAAAAGAACGGTGCATTCCTCCTAGATATGAGCTATTGTCTCACAATGTGGGGGTGGCTCATTACACAAAAGAAATTATCGATTAACCTCATATGATCAACGCGGAGATGATGCAGGACTGTGGATTCTTTCTGTGAGAAGTGGAAGGATGAGTACCATGTTGCAATTGTCACTTCAAACTGTGGAGAATTTATCAAATAGGTCAGCAGTGCACCAGACGTCATTGCATTTCAGAGGAAGCAGAGATCTCATATGCACCCGCAAATCCAGAACTGGGTTTTATAAAAGGAATGGGGGGTGAGTAAGTGCTCATCTAGCCATGTCATTGGCCAGTTCATTCCCACAGTACCCCACACGATTTGGGACCCACAGAAAGACAATTGAGCAGGCAGCATCATTAAGCTCAGTGAGAAGATAATGAATAGTGGAGACCAAAAGTTGGAAGAATAGCATCACTCAATAGCCTGGAGAATGCTTACTGAGTCAGTACATATTAAAACATGGTCAGCAGTGACTTGTTTAATAAAATGGAGGGCTCTGCTAATGGCTTTCAGTTCAGCCATACACACCCACATGTTCCTGGCAGCAAACGGTGTTTCACACCAGCAGATGTAAAAGCATGCCCCGTCTGATTCACAGTTTTAGAGCCATCGGTGTAAAAGACAGTAGTACCCTGGAAATCTTAAAGGACTGTATGTAACAGACACAGAAAGGTCACAAGAGGAGGAGGAGGAGGAGGAGGAGGAGGAGGAGGAGGAGGAAGGGGGGGGGGGCGCAACTGAGACTTTAAGATCTAGGAAGATGCCAGATCTAATCTGAAGCCTGGGTACCACCCAAGGAGAAATACATGAGACAACAGCAAGAGCACAAGCCAGGGAGGGGAGATGGAGATCCTGGCAGAAGGAAGCAAGGTGCAATCCAATTGGTAGCCCCAAAAAACCACTTGTTCATAAATGGAAAGGGATATTTTGGATGATCAAGGAATTGTCAAATGACAATTGCATAGGAGATCAAGAGCTGGTACCATCAAATCTGAAGGGGAAATATCACTGCTTTGGCAAGGAGACTGTCTATAGCACTAGTTTGAAAGCCACTGGTGGCCAGACACACATCAAGATGGTGGAGTGGGTCTTTTAAAGCTGAAGGAGCTGCCAAGCCACAAACCTGGCAACAGAAGTCCAGTTAAGATGAAACCGGGGCATGGTAAATAATAGGGATAACAATAGCATGACCTATGCCCCAAGACGTGTGGGCTAGGAAGAAGAGAGTTAAGCTTCTGCATGCAGCTAGTCTTCAGGTGACAAATATGAGGCAGCCAGGCTAGGTCAGGAAGTCGAAGAAATGAGACTGCGCTACAACATACAGGTGCTGGTACAAAAGTAGTCCCAGATCAGGATGGGTCTTGGTATGATGGCAGAAATGCATGAATTGAATTTTTGTTTAGAGAGAACTGACAAGCACAGGAAAGTAGCCATGCAGAGGCCCGCCAGGTGGCACCTTTGAGTTGATGATCAGCAGAGGCTACCAAGTGGGAGTTGTACCAAATGCAAAAATTGTGAACATACAACCCAGAGGTGACCAGCACCCCAACGGAGTTCACTGATCCATGAATGGTGATGAGGAAAAGAGTGATACTCGATACAGAGCCTTGTGAGATGCTGTTCTCTTGGACCCATGAGGAGCTAAGTGAAGTGCTGACAAACATAGAACAACCAGTGGGATGAAAACTGATGAATAAAAGTTGGCAGTGTGTCTTGGAAGCCCCAGTCATGGAGGGAGAGTGAAATGTGATGACACCAAGCTATGTCATATGCCTTATGCAGGTCAAAAAGAACTGCGACAAAGTGTTGGCATTTAGAAAAATCCTGCCTGATTACTGTTCCCAACCTAAGCACATCGTCAGTTGTGGATTGCCCTTCCTGAAATAACACTGACGGGGAAAAAGGCCCCAAAATTTGAGAAACCAGCATAATCTGTGAGTAACCGTCCTTTCAAGCAACTTTTACAGTACTTTAATTGGGCTAATTAGCTGATAACTATCTAGAGACCTTCTTGCCTGGATTAAGACTGCATCAACTATGCTATCTCACCACTGCAAGGGGAAGTCATCCTGGAGCCAAAGGTACTTGAAGACCCTGAAGAGATGTTGCATTCGGGGAACATTCAGTTGTTGGATCATCTGACAGAGAACTGAACCACAGCCTGGGGCTGTGTCGTAGACTGAGCCTGAAGTAGTTCCCAGTCAGTGAGGAGCTCATTATAGGATTCTGTTTGGTGGGGAGTTACACATAAGGGGAAGTCTTCGATTTGTCACTTTTGTAGTACAAAGGTATCTTGATAGGAAGAAGACACTGATACAGTCACAAAATGAGTTCTGAATCGATACAAAGATCAGACCCGGAACAGCTGTTACATGATGAAGGCCCCCACCCGAAATGAAGAGGCACATTTCAAACAGGGATGAGACATACCACTCCCAGCATTTCTTCTTACTGCGTTTGATTAAACAGCGAGCCTTAGCATGAATTCGCTTGAAAATGGTGAGGTTGGTCGGCAAAGGATGTCATTTGAATTGCTGCAGGGCTCATCCGTGATCCTGAATACCTACTGCAAAGGCTTGATGGGGAGAGGAATCCCAAGAGGGTGCCCTATTATGAATAGACATCAAAGAAGGATGCTTCTCTGCCTGGATGTGACAAGTGGCTCCTGAAGAACCTACTGCAGGAACCACAGGAGAGGAGGTTGGTGGGAGATCTCTTTGGGGAAGGGGTACATTAAGGTAGGGGTGGGGGCTGCAATGGTCATGTTAGCATGACTGATTGTCATACCCATGAATGAAGGCATTCTTATCTCTCGCGTGCCTTAGCATATGACAGTCAACAGAATTGTATTCCTGGATCCTCTGTTCTTTCTTGTGTGCCGGTTGGTGGTCTGCCACAGCAATTTGAACTCCTGCTGTAATGACTTTTAGCACCCACACCCAAACCTCCAGATGTCAGACACACAGATCAGTACCAAGCATTTGTCAATAGAGTATCACTCAAAACACCAATTTAGTTCGTGCTGTGTGCTGTCATCCAATGGATGTGTAAATGGTAATTAAAAATAACACCAGAACTATGGAGTCTACCCAAACTATACTTGTGAGCACTGAATGTAAAGATCTCTGGTAGATGAATTGCTTCAGCATCAGATTGTTGTACCAAAGTCATGAGTTCGAAACCCACTGATGGTGATTTTTTTTTTTTAAACAGATTATGCGTGAATATTGTGGAAAACATTTTTCTGCCACGTAAAAGTACGTTTCAGAGTTTACAGCAACGTTTTTTTGGCAGTCTGCTTTCGCTTCGTTATTTGAAAGTAGCAAACCTGTAGAGTACATTTGTACAGATGGGTGTGGTGGTGTTATCCACACAAACATATGCTATAGGTTTGCTACTTTCAACTAATGACACTAAAGCAGACAGCCAAAAGACTATCGCTAAAAACTCCGAAATGTCTTTTACGTGGCAGAAAAATGTTCTCCCGTATAACAATTTCACGTGTAACCTGTTAAATCACCATCTGTGAGTTTTGAACTCGAGACCTTTAGCACAACAATCTGACACTAGCAACTCATTTACCAGAGATCTTCTTATTCAGAGCTTCCAGGTATGGTTTGCCTATACTGTGTACTTCTAGTGTTACTTTTAATTACCATTTATGCATATTCTACTGGATAACAGCACAAAGTACAAATTAAATCGGTGTTTTTCTTGATACTCTATTAACACACGAAGTCTAGTACCGAACTGAGTGTCTTACATCTGGAGGTTTGGGTGTCAATGCTGAGGGTGCCACTCTGTGCCAGCAGACAATGGCAAGGAGTGGCCTGTGTACCAAGGAGGGGAAATAACGTTTGGGCATCTGGGAGAGGGCATTTCCGACCAGTGGACAAGCCCAAGAACCTACGTTGACATGGTGGCAGAGTGTGCATTGTGGACTATGATTTCTGAGTCACACGGAGACTTGTCGTCGTGACTGACTGTTCATCAATGTTACCCAGTTCTAACACATCATTGCAGAAATGTGTGTGTTCTGTTCTAGGTGTTTCATTATCATAAGTATGTTCGCCAAAGTTTTGTAGTTGCTGATGGCTCGTTATTACGAGTTGAAGATCAGCCTACATGGCTTTAGGTTCTTTTTTTTGTGATGTTTGTCATTGTGAAGCTTATCTGAAGCACTGGCTGCTGATATTTTGATGATGCTTGTTTTCTGGCGCGTAAGGTTACTTTATGTAGAGATCATTGGGGGCAGCCTCTCAATTGCACCGTTGATTACAGCTGAGTGATATGGTATGCCATAAGGGCACTTCCTGATAGGTCAAAGTGATTGATCTGTTGGCTAAAAGCATTTTATGGTGATTGTTCAGACTATGTATGGTTTTCTGTGTTTGTGTGCTCCTGAGCAATCGATGACAGATGGGAAATTGAATTCTGTTCCTGCATGAGTGTTTCAACATCTACGTTTTATTGCTAGTTGGGAGATGCTTGCTTGCTTTCTTGCTTGCTTGTAGTAAGCATTGGCTTCCTTGTAAGAAGTGTTTACTGGAATACAGCAATTAGCTGTTAGTAGGGAGTGTAAGACTGGTCTCTGAGGAGTTCTGAAATTTGCTTGAAGCGTATGGATGATTAAATGAGGAGACACAGAAGTAATCTGAGTGGTTCCACACAAATCCACGAGAGTATAAACATGGACAGATGATGGTGTGGAATATTAAAGAATATCTTTAAGATGGGAAACTTGAGTAATGCAAGCAAGCGAAACGGCAGAGACTGGAAGGTGGTTAGCAGAGGCAAGTGAATTACCTGTGGAGTGGCAGATCATGAAGTTGGAGAGTGGCATGCTAAACACCACATGCATGCTCCAGAAACTGACTAAGGAACTTTGGGATTATGCCAGGGCCTCGGTTAGCATTCTGACTTGAGATTTGGAAGCAGTACAAGCTTGAATACAGGTACTGGATGCAAGACTAGCCTTAACAAGGCTATTTCACTCCCTGGGTGATACTATTTGGGAAACTAGGGTGGAGTTAACCATCTACAAGTGGTCATCCACGAAGTGCTACGTGGGCAGTTAAGTCCCAGCTTGCTGTAACTCTAACAGTATTTGAGAGGATTGAGAAAGATGCAAGAATTGCCACAATTATAGCTACTAGTGGAGTGGAGCAGCCAAAGCTTGCCACTCTTCTAGCATGGTGCAATGATGGGTATAACAACAGAGTATGTATAGGTGAAAGTACAGGTAATCGGCAAGCATGTAGTGTTCAGGTTTTACATCATATATGCTTGTCCAGTGAAGTTAGCAGAAACTGGAAAATTTGTGCAAATAGCAGAAGAAGGGATGCTGTTACTAGCAGAAGATGGGGATCAACATGTGATGATGACCAAGGGTGAGCTCCAGCAACGCCATAGTGGGGTAGTGATCATATTTCAAACTTGAAAAATTTTGGGAAGTAGGAGAACATGCAGCATGCAACTCTTCAGGGGTAAAATAAGAGGGATATACTTGCAAAAAATATGTGACAGAACCGGAACCATATTTTCAGAAGGCAGATTTACACTGGATATACTTCTTTTACAATTATGTAGTGGTGGGCATTAGTTGTTATAACCAGTGGAAACTAATGAGGGTGAGATGTTTGGAATTATGAGACCGTGTGTGATGTTCTGGGACCCACATTTCATTTTCCAGCTACTATGACAGGAGTTACATCTATACCGTCCAAATGAACCTCTAGAGATGCAGCAAACTAAACCTTACATTCCTTAACAACACCTGGGAACTTAGCCTGGACCGCTCACTAAGTCAAATGGTAGCAGCCCAGGAGGATCACTGCAGACCTATTGTTGCAGCATGTGGAACAGTTCTGGTATGGTAGGCGTCAAGTAACTGAGCGTCACAATTCCCAATGCCAAGTGAGTTATTTTGCTCTGCCTCGCTCTCATGTATTTAAACGACAAACCATGGCAATCCAAGATCCTACCACTGGCGAGAGGTGATAGATAGATTTATGGAGTCAGGGATGAATGCAGTAATTAGCACAGTAGTTACTCTTCAATCTGTACATCGAGGAAGCAATGATGGAAATAAAAGAAAGGTTCAGGAGTGGAATTAAAATACAAGGTGAAAGGATATCAATGATACGATTCGCTGATGACATTGCTATCCTGAGTGAAAGTGAAGAAGAATTAAATGATCTGCTGAACGAAATAAACAGTCTAATGAGTACACAGTACGGTTTGAGAGTAAATCGGAGAAAGACGAAGGTAATGAGAAGTAGTAGAAATGAGAACAGCGAGAAACTTAACATCAGGATTGATGGTCACGAAGTCAATGAAGTTAAGGAATTCTGCTATCTAGGCAGTAAAATAACCAATGACGGACAGAGCAAGGAGGACATCAAAAGCAGACTCGCTATGGCAAAAAAGGCATTTCTGGCCAAGAGAAGTCTACTAATATCGAATACCGGCCTTAATTTGAAGAAGAAATTTCTGAGGATGTACGTCTGGAGTACAGCATTGTATGGTAGTGAAACATGGACTGTGGGAAAACTGGAACAGAAGAGAATCGAAGCATTTGAGATGTGGTGCTATAGACTAATGTTGAAAATTAGGTGGACTGATAAGTTAAGGAATGAGGAGGTTCTACGCAGAATCGGAGAGGAAAGGAATATGTGGAAAACACTAATAAGGAGAAGGGACGGGATGATAGGACATCTGCTAAGACATGAGGGAATGACTTCCATGGTACTAGAGGGAGTTGTAGAGGGCAAAAACTGTAGAGGAAGACAGAGATTGGAATACGTCAAACAAATAATTGAGGAAGTAGGTTGCAAGTGCTACTCTGAGATGAAGAGGTTAGCACAGGAAAGGAATTCGTGGCAGGCCGCATCAAACCAGTCAGTAGACTGATGACAAAAAAAGTTAAAAATTGCCCCTTTTATGTATTGGCTATATGGATTGAGGGCAGAAGTAATTACAACAGAGTTCAGAGCTGGGGTAAGACCCAAGAGACAAAGTCTCCTACATAGGCAGTCACAGTAGTGTCACAACAGTGATTAGTCAGAAAATGACTAGCCTTCATCAAAAGTAAGGAAAAGCAGCATGAAAGCACCATATGATATTGCGTTAACTGCTGCAGGTCAGTAGCTGCAAGTGTGCCTACAACCACCCACCCACACACACACACACACACACACACACACACACCAGTGGATCACACAGCAAGGAAAGGCTTTTTCATTATATGCGATTTCCTCCTGGCAGCGCACGATCAGGCTCATTTTGTTTTGGCCGATCCCTTGTAAATGTGACTATTTTTCAGTACATTAGTGAGAAACTATTAACTTTAAACATATATATGTGTGTGTGTTTAATTACTGGTCATACTGACAATATTTTTATATAATCATTTACAGACACATTTAGCTGAAATTTTATGCAAGATATGCATTTTTGCATAGGCTGCAACTGTCGAATTCCACCCTCCTTAATGAGCAGCAGCCATCTACAAGGGAACCTCCACCACTACATTTGTCCCCCTCCTGCCACGCCACTTGCACAGCCAGGAACCAATTTATTTTTTGTGTACTGTAATGGGTGCATTCCTTTGATTGTACCCAACAGCAGTAGCTTCTCATATTAGGCACATACATTTGATATACTGTATAAAAACCTAGCTGGTTCATCAATACAGTCAGACTACGGAACACATTTCATAAAAAATCGTCACATGGCGAGTCCATAAAAATGCAAGCTGGGGACCTTCTTGCAAGAGTATTAAGTTTTGCATGTAAGGATTATAATGGGGAAGGCAAACGGTCGACTTCGGTTTATTGGGAGAGTTTTAGGACAGTGTGGTTCACCTGTAAAGGAGATCGCATGTAGAACACTAGTGCAACCCAATCTTGAATACTGTTCGAGTATTTGGGATCCCCAACTGGGAAGACACTGAAGCAATTCAGAAGTGGGCTGCTAGATTTGTTGTCGGTATGTTTCATCAACACGCAAGTATTACAGAGATGCTTCAGGAACTCAAACTGGAATTTCTGGAGGGAAGGTGATGGTCTTTCCAAAGAACGCTACTGAGAAAATTTATAGAATCAGCATGTGAAGTTGGGTGCAAAATATCTTACTGCTGCCAACATTCATTTTGCGTAATGACCGTGAAGATAAGGTATGAGAAATTACGGCTCACATGGAGGAATGTAGACAATCGCTTTTCCTTGCTCTATTTGTCAGTGGAACTGGAAGGGAAACTGATCAGCAGTGGTTCAACACACGCTCCACCATGCTTGTGGATTATGCATGTAGATGCAGATGACTTTCCCTTGTGCAGAGATGCAAATGGCTGGTATTTACTAACAACAACTTCTTGTCCCTCTGCTCACACTAAAATGTCATGGTTTTCTGGCTCAACTGAAAAATCACAGACTAAGAGAATTGTACATTGAGTTCTCTGTAGGCTGCTTTCACTGCTACAGCAACTTGTTTCCTTAAGAGTTCAATGTTAACTAATACCCACTAGTATTGTCAAAATGCTGAGGGAGACCTTTTATGTACTGGACAACTTTCTTTCCTGGGTAATAAGAGATATCACTCATAGTCCACTAAGTGGCTTGGAGCAGGTGATAAATTCTTCTCTCAATGACTTATCTCCTTCAATACACCTTCAGGATTACATGTAGCTCAGCAATAAATTTTGTGGGAGATCTGCTCTCAAAAAACAGTAACGAAAGACAATGGAATTGCAACACAAGTTACCTTGCTTTGAACTATTGGCACTTATTTTAATAAAACTGTGATGCTTATTTATTTATTTTACTTTCTACATATACAGTCACACTTCGTGACTCACTGTTAAGTGCACATACTTCCTATTCTACCATTAAATGCTCCTGTGTGTGTTTTAATTAGTCTAAGCTTTCCTTCAGGTTCCCTAAAGAAATGATTCGGGGTGGGGGGCTGAAACAGTTACAGACTCCCACCACTTAAAATTCTTTCTCAAAACTTTCTGATTAGACTTTTGGGGATAATTGACATCTATGTAAATTCAGGTTTCCTGGTCTTTCTGCGACACACACCTGAGAGTAATGCAAACCTGTGACCATTCATGGTGTCCATCTCTGACCACTCATGCTGTCTGTCTCTGCACAAGTTAAAATTTCCCATTAGTCTGATTTAGTACGAGTTCTGCACACTTGAGCAATATTCTGGGATGGGTCACCAGTATTTGTAGGCAGTGTCCTTTGTAGACTGATGCAATTTCCCCAAATCCTGCTAACGAACAGTTGATACATTTAGGTATTAGGAAAATTTTACATTTATTAACACTTAAAACTAGTTTCTAATCTTTACACCACACTGAAATCTTGTCAAGATCCAAGTGAATATTCGTGCAGCCTTTTTCAGACTGTAATGCATTACAGATACCTGCTTCATCTTCAAAATGATCGAGGTTACTACCATATTCCAAGTCATCAACCTGAAGTACTAACAGTAAGAGTCCTCACATACTTTCCTGGGGCACATCTGAAGTTCATTCTGTTTCTACCAATGGCTCTTCGTGCAATATAATGTACTGCATTCTCCCTACCTAGAATGCCTGAATTCCACCACTAATTTTGGGACCAATCGTGCTACACTTCTTGTAGAGAGGGACCAATCCTGCTACACTTCTTGTAGAGAGGTGTGATCAGTTCCTTCTTCCAACTATTGGGTAGTTACCTGTCCGAGTGACCTACAGTGTTTTATGTTTACAATAGGGTTAATTCAGCTACAAATTCTGCACATAATCTGACAGATATAACCGGGCCCTAAGGCCTTGTTCAGTTCAAGAGATTTCTCCTGTTTCTCAAAATAAGTGACAGATATTAATGCATTCATCTTTGCAACAATTCGAGAATTTAACTAACAGAACTTTACAATCTACCTTTGTAGAATTTCTGCTTTTGCTGCGTAGCGAATAATTTCAGCTTCTTTATCAACCATGAATGTCAAAATACTAACTAAGGTGCCTCTAAAACTTTAAAATGTGACAAAATTTCTTTTGTTTTTATGAGAGGTCCTTTAATTTTGTCATGTAGTCTAAGGAATTACATACTGCCCTTTTTACAACCAAATCAATTTCATCTACCCCCTCTATCCATAGTTTTAGGCTCTGTATGCCATTTGCACAATAGTTTATGTTTATACGTTACTTACTGAGACTTTCTCCTCTGTCACTTCTCTCGCTTTCAGTCTAATAAGTGAATTATCCTTTCAACATATCTTTATTTTCCTCATCTCATCCATCTTTACTTCAAATACCATGTTTTAAATGGGACTGGCACAAAACTTTTTGCTGTATTATTTCTGGTTTCCTACTTTTGCCTCCCTTTCTCTTCATGGCAAGTAGGTTCCTCTTAACAATCTGAGTGATGACCCCCCCCCCCCCCTTTTTAAGCAAATGTACTCTTTCACTGATAATTAAGTTTGTTTCTCATTAGCATGAATTCTTGCAGTTTTACATAACCCAATCTCTGTTTCATACCCTCGACTTTTTGGCGGGCGCTGATAACCTCGTTGTTGTGCGCCCTAAAACACTATTGACTTTTTGGGATTTACTCTCTTCCTGTTGTGGTCAGCAGTGTTGAGACTGGTCATTCATTGGAAATACAAATACACTGGTGTAGCTCAGAGTAGAATTTTTCACGTTACCCCTCATCCTTGAGGCATTTCCATGCACAGTTATCTAAGGGGAGGGGAGCTGGCTAATGTGTGTGTATTCATTTAACCTGCCTGTACTATGGATGCAATGGCAAGGACGCTTGGCATTCCGCACATTCAAACATTTATTATTAGACATGGCAGCTTGCAGGTGTGTGTGTGTGTGTGTGTGTGTGTGTGTGTGTGTGTCACAGATGCTAAAATTGTTAACACCTGAACATATGCAGTTTCTAATATGGTCTGTTGAGAGGTTCAGTGAGATGCAGCAAAGCAAGACAAAACCAATCTCAATTCTTAGTCCCATCAACTACTGACACAGAGACAGATTCATTGGTAGGTGGGTGAAAATTACTTTTGGTAGTAGTAAATCCATACATTTGTTCTAACTCCTTACTGGCTCGCACCTGTAGCAATGGCACTCTACATGCTGATTTATCACAACTGTAGCCTACACAGTTTTTAGAAAGGTACATGATACTTACCAGTCCATAAAACGCAAGAAAAATTGGACTGCTTGTTGCCCGAAGTTTCAGACGAGCTCTATTGAAACGGAATGTCAGGAACACAAGGAAAATAAAATTTGGCATCAAGATGATGACATCCCAAATTCGTACTCTGAAAATAGCAGAAGTATGTATTTGAATAAAAGGGTTTTGTTTCCCATTTTCTCACACAAACTGACAAAGTCTACACAATAATAATAAAAACTGGGTTCTTTACGGCAATTAAATCAAATTTCGGACAAACAAGCCACTATTGTAGCTGAAATTATATCATCCATATAAAATTATATTTTTTTTAAATAACTGGTTAATTTTGAATTTTACCTGGCCATAATACAATAAACAATGCAACCATAACAGTACCACAGAATATATCAATGAAGGTCTTTTACCTTAAGATGGCAGCTGTCTTTAACACATTGACTGCAATACAACACTGAAATTACATTACAAAGCTTTTCTTTCCCAAGTACGATGTAGGCTTGTTAACAAAGGACAGTTTCAGTCATCTCATTCCATTGCTCACGTGGCAGTTATAATGGATAAACAAAAGAACTGTAGAACATGAAAGCCTACGCTTTTAATGTGGTACAATGAGCCATATTTTTGTCTGTAGGTGAATATTGATTGAAACTGAACAAATTTTAAGCCACATAAAATCAACAGCATATGTCTCAGAAGGAGAAAACTACTTAGTAATTGTGGTGATGATGATGATGATGATGATATGATACCATAATTATTAGGAGGATTAACACTGGCGAATAACGGGGCCTGACAGGCAAACATTATTTGTTTGTGTTGTTACAAGGAAAAAAGTTAGGCCTAAACCTGCCACATGTATTTTCCTTGTTCACTGGAATGTTTCGCTGATGTTTGCAGAAATTAGAAAAGATGACACTACTATGTCATAGTAAACTACAGATGACATTCAAGGATGTGAAATGGTCAAAAGTTCACAGGAGATAGTATAATCCACACGCATGTGAAATCAAATAAGAAGACAAAGTGCTGAATCACGTCATACACATACATAAGAGTTCAAAAAATACAACAGTATGAGTAGTGAACACTGAATTGCTGTAAAAATTCTTCCGAAGTATACTAGCAAAGATTTGGCTGACGCGCTTTTGTATGACAATGTAGACGTTATATAACTTAACTGATGCGTTACATTTAACATTAGGTTTCTTTGTACACAAACGATTGGTGTTCCACCTCGCAGGTTGGGCATGAAATGTAATAATGAATATGCATTGTTATTACCTTGAGTTTGCGATTTCGTAGTACAGTACTAGCTTACAAATATGTTCTTCCTGAATCGGTTCTGAAGGCGTTGTCGCATTTGGCTCCCATGTAGAAGACATCATGGTAATATATCCCACGAGTTCTCGGTTGAACAACATACGAGTGGATTCTCATCGAGTTCTGATCGCGTCCTGGCCCTAAATATTGCCATCAGCGATCGAATGATACTGTAAAACACAAAACAATATCCATTTCTTCTATTAAATTCCTCACAAACCACGGGCAACAAAACACTTCCAGTTCAAAGTTCGAGAACTATTTGCGTCACATTATCAACACCTAAACAAATATTACACACGTATCAAACGACTTTTGGGGAAAACCTATTACTGGGGATGGCAGAAATTGCTTACTACTCTCAAGTCTTCCTCCAGCTAAGTGACACATGAGGAGCTCGCAGGAATACCCGACACAACTTCAGCATTTGCAACTTATCCTCCAGATAACATGCTTTGGGCACCCATGCGTGAAACCTCACATTTCCACAAACGTCAAACTTTTCAGCATTCTCCGCCAGTCCATGCCAACGATGTTATTATCAAACTTGTGCAATAATAAACCCACTGTGTACAGTTGTTTTGCCCTAAATCAAAGTTGGTATTAGTACAAGTACCAATAAAAATTGCAAACCATCGGCATACAGTGGACAAGTCGACAAACAATTTAAGCATTACCAGGATAGATATCAAACTACAAATATTAGGACACTTTTTCCTAAATTTTGGACACACACAAAAAATCGTCTTCAGAAATAATTACAAGTGAATCGGAAAACAACATTTCATATCTACTTTGCATCACTAGGAAATTATAAAGAAATTTATAAAATTTCCTCCACGAAAATCCCTACCTTAAACAACTTTTTTTTCAGATACCAGCACACATGTTGATGACAGTCTGTTTTTTACTATTTTCTTAAAACGCATAATCTTTTGACTTTGAATATGTGCCAATTAACGAAACAATTGATTATTTAGAAATCATATTCAGTATATTATTGCATCTGGATAGGGACAACAAATACCAAAGATATGAGACAGCCTTCTTGTTAATAATAAGAACAATAATAATAATAATAATTCAGTATATTTCTTTCTTTATTGCTTATTTAGCCTGAACAGATTAGGGTCCTAAGGACCTCTCTTGAATCTGATCAGGGACAACACAAACCAAAGATATTACAAAACGTTCTCAAAAATAATAATAATAAAAAAGTAATAATAATAGACCTAATAATGATAATAATACCAATAACTTATACTAATGACAATAATAACTACAGTAAAGGGAATTTCGAATTAGCTTAGCACATTTGAAGCCACTGCAGTATCATATGTGTAAATTGTGCAATATTGTGATTACTTGGGTCAGTAAACTACAATACATTACAATCTTCAGTATTATCAGAATTGGAATGGACAAAGGAAGTGAAGAAGATTGAAATGACAGAAACAGTGGCTGATTAGGAAAGAACAATATGTAAATAGATAACTCTGCTGACAAGGGGTAGGAAGATGTTCTGGAGCAGGGTGACTGACGAGAATGAGCTGCACAGAATGTAGATAAGATGGGTAATGTGATAGAAAGTTGACCATTAGCTGTCTTTTGAAGATAGGAAGGAATTTAATTTCTCAGACTTTTGGGGTGTTGTTTGGTTATCAGTGTACTGACTGGTTTGATGCGGCCCGCCACGAGTTCCTCTCCTGTGCTAACCTCTTCATCTCAGAGTAGCACTTTCAACCTACGTCCTCAATTATTTGCTTGACGTATTCCAATCTCTGTCTTCCTCTACAGTTTTTGCCCTCTACAGCTCCCTCTAGTACCATGGAAGTCATTCCCTCATGTCTTAGCAGATGTCCTATCATCCTGTCCCTTCTCCTTATCAGTGTTTTCCACATATTCCTCTCTTCTCCGATTCTGCGTAGAACCTCCTCATTCCTTACCTTATCAGTCCACCTAATTTTCAACATTAGTCTATAGCACCACATCTCAAATGCTTCGATTCTCTTCTGTTCCAGTTTTCCCACAGTCCATGTTTCACTACCATACAATGCTGTCTGTACTCCAGACGTACATCCTCAGAAATTTCTTCCTCAAATTAAGGCCGGTATTTGATATTAGTAGACTTCTCTTGGCCAGACTTTTGGGGTGTTGTTTGGTTATCAGTGTACTGACTGGTTTGATGCGGCCCGCCACGAATTCCTCTCCTGTGCTAACCTCTTCATCTCAGAGTAGCACTTTCAACCTACGTCCTCAATTATTTGCTTGACGTATTCCAATCTCTGTCTTCCTCTACAGTTTTTGCCCTCTACAGCTCCCTCTAGTAACATGGAAGTCATTCCCTCATGTCTTAGCAGATGTCCTATCATCCTGTCCCTTCTCCTTATCAGTGTTTTCCACATATTCCTCTCTTCTCCGATTCTGCGTAGAACCTCCTCATTCCTTACCTTATCAGTCCACCTAATTTTCAACATTAGTCTATAGCACCACATCTCAAATGCTTCGATTCTCTTCTGTTCCAGTTTTCCCACAGTCCATGTTTCACTACCATACAATGCTGTCTGTACTCCAGACGTACATCCTCAGAAATTTCTTCCTCAAATTAAGGCCGGTATTTGATATTAGTAGACTTCTCTTGGCCAGAAATGCCTTTTTTGCCATAGCGAGTCTGTTTTTGATGTCCTCCTTGCTCAGTCCGTCATTGGTTATTTTACTGCCTAGGTAGCAGAATTCCTTAACTTCATTGACTTCGTGACCATCAATCCTGATGTTAAGTTTCTCGCTGTTCCCATTTCTACTACTTCTCATTACCTTCATCTTTCTCCGATTTACTCTCAAACCATACTGTGTACTCATTAGACTGTTCATTTTGTTCAGCAGATCATTTAATTCTTCTTCACTTTCACTCAGGATAGCAATGTCATCAGCGAATCGTATCATTGATATCCATTCACCTTGTATTTTAATTCCACTCCTGAACCTTTCTTTTATTTCCATCATTGCTTCCTCGATGTACAGATTGAAGAGTAGGGGCGAAAGGCTACAGCCTTGTCTTACACCCTTCTTAATACGAGCACTTCGTTCTTAATCGTCCACTCTTATTATTCCCTGTTGGTTGTTGTACATATTGTATATGGCCCATCTCTCCCTATAGCTTAACCCTACTTTTTTCAGAATCTCGAACACCTTGCACCATTTTATATAGTCGAACGCTTTTTCCAGGTCGACAAATCCTATGAAAGTGTCTTGATGTTTCTTTAGCCTTGCTTCCATTATTAGCCATAACATCGGAATTGCCTCTCTCGTCCCTTTACTTTTCCTAAAGCCAAACTGATCGTCACCTAGCGCATTCTCAATTTTCTTTTCCATTCTTCTGTATATTATTCTTGTAAGCAGCTTCGATACATGAGCTGTTAAGCTGATTGTACGATAATTCTCGCACTTGTCAGCTCTTGCTGTCTTCGGAATTGTGTGGATGATGCTTTTCCGAAAGTCAGATGGTATATCGCCAGACTCATATATTCTACACACCAATGTGAATAGTCGTTTTGTTGCCACTTCCCCCAATGATTTTAGAAATTCTGATGGAATGTTATCTATCCCTTCTGCCTTATTTGACCGTAAGTCCTCAAAAGCTCTTTTAAATTCCGATTCTAATACTGGATGCCCTATCACTTCTAAATCGACTCCTGTTTCTTCTTCTATCACATCAGACAAATCTTTACCCTCATAGAGGCTTTCAATGTATTCTTTCCACCTATCTGCTCTCTCCTCTGCATTTAACAGTGGAATTCCCGTTGCACTCTTAATGTTACCACCGTTGCTTTTAATGTCACCAATGGTTGTTTTGACTTTCCTGTATGCTGAGTCTGTCCTTCCGACAATCATATCTTTTTCGATGTCTTCACATTTTTCCTGTAGCCATTTCGTCTTAGCTTCCCTGCACTTCTTATTTATTTCATTCCTCAGCGACTTGTATTTCTGTATTCCTGATTTTCCCGGAACATGTTTGCACTTCCTCTTTTCATCAATCAACTGAAGCATTTCTTCTGTTACCCATGGTTTCTTCGCAGCTACCTTCTTTGTACCTATGTTTTCCTTCCCAATTTCTGTGATGGCCCTTTTTAGAGATGTCCATTCCTCTTCAACTGTACTGCCTACTGCGCTATTCCTTACTGCTGTATCTATAGCGTTAGAGAACTTCAAACGTATCTCGTCATTCTTTAATACTTCCGTATCCCACTTCTTTGCGTATTGATTCTTCCTGACTAATGTCTTGAACTTCAGCCTACTCTTCATCACTACTATATTGTGATCTGAGTCTATATCTGCTCCTGTGTACGCCTTACAGTCCAGTATCTGATTTCGGAATCTCTGTCTGACCATGATGTAATCTAATTGAAATCTTCCCGTATCTCCCAGCCTTTTCCAAGTATACCTCCTCCTCTTGTGATTCTTGAACAGGGTATTCGCTATTACTAGCTGAAACTTGTTACAGAACTCAATTAGTCTTTCTCCTCTTTCATTCCTTGTCCCTAGCCCATATTCTCCTGCAACCTTTTCTTCTACTCCTTCCCCTACAACTGAATTCCAGTCGCCCATGACTATACTGCATTACCCTTACATACTGCATTACCCTTTCAATATCCTCATACACTTTTTCTATCTGTTCATCTTCAGCTTGCGTCGTCGGCATGTATACCTGAGCTATCGTTGTCAGTGTTGGTCTGCTGTCGATTCTGATTAGAACAACCCGGTCACTGAACTGTTCACAGTAACACACCCTCTGCCCTACCTTCCTATTCATAACGAATCCTACACCTGTTATACCATTTCTGCTGCTGTTGATATTACCCGATACTCATCTGACCAGAAATCCTTGTCTTCCTTCCATTTCACTTCACTGACCCCTACTATATCTAGATTGAGCCTTTGCATTTCCCTTTTCAGATTTTCTAGTTTCCCTACCACGTTCAAGCTTCTGACATTCCACGCCCCGACTCGTAGAACGTTATCCTTTCGTTGATTATTCAATCTTTTTCTCATGGTAACCTCCCCCTTGGCAGTCCCCTCCCAGAGATCCGAATGGGGGACTATTCCGGAATCTTTTGCCAATGAAGAGATCATCATGACACTTCTTCAATTACAGGCCACATGTCCTGTGGATACACGTTACGTGACTTTAATGCAGTGGTTTCCATTGTCTTCTGCATCCTCATGTCGTTGATCATTGCTGATTCTTCCGCCTTTAGGGGCAATTTCCCACCCCTAGGACAAGAGAGTGCCCTGAACCTCTATCCCAGGCTGTTCCAGCCCGTCGGCTCCATTGTGAGCCGTGGAGCGCTCCCTGCTCCAGGGAGCCGTGTCGCTCGCTGTGACCAGTCAAGTGGGCCGGCACGCCGGCACGTGGCACGGCTGGCTGAGGCAGGCGGCAAGGCAAGTGTTCTGATGGTCCAGCTGTGTCTTACAAGATCGACAACCTCATACTCTTAGCTGCTAAGACGCGGTGACATTCTACACCAAGAAATACGATGTTCAGGAAATAAATAAGAAACAACTGTTTTACAAGAAATAGCGTACTAAATCTATTGGGCCTCTGTAGCTTGACATTTTCTTTTGATTACAAGATCGGAAATAGGCGTCAAAGTGTTCGCAGCGTTAATGCGGAGGATGGCCTTCATTGTTGCATCCTGAAGAAACGATCGTTCCTTACTTTTTACTGTTTTCATTGCTGAGAAAAGCTGCTCACAACAATACGTAGCTCCAAACATGCACATGATCTGAGCGGCATTGTTGTGAAGCTTGGGAAGTGTTTTTGCTCTAATGAAAGATACGATCGTGACAAATCCAACGTGTTGTAGTACCTCTCCTTCAACAAAGTTGAATTTTACAAATCAATAACCTCCAATTGAAGTGACAACAAGTCATCAGGGGAAACTGAAAAAGGAGTGCTGAACACCTTAAGTTCAATTTCCAAACTAGTGAGGTCTCGGAATCGTGTTTCAAACGACGTGATGAGCTGATTTAACTTTGCTTGGTAATCGCCGAAAGTAGTACCTTCAGGTAGTTTTAAAGAAGCAAGACGATTGAAGAACATTAAATGTCCATTACTCATCTGCCTCTCAGATAAACGTAACTTTTCCATGAACGCTTTGATCTGGTCTTGCATGTCAACAATTAGCTGCCCTTTGCGCTGCAATGACAGATTTAAATCATTCAGATGCATAGTTATGTCAGATAGGAACGCCAGGTCTGATATCCATTTTATATCTTTCAGACAACGCATTTCTTCCCCTTTCATTTCGAGAAAAAGGGATATTTCCTCACAAATGGCAAAGAAAACATAAAGAACTTTTCCCCGACTCCGCCAACGGACTGTACTGTGGTAAGGTATATCCCCATATTCCGCTTCCATATCTTTCAGGAATCCTTTGAACTGGCGATGATTCATACCGTGACGCCACACAAAATTCACACACTTCACGACATATTTCATCACGCCACCTAGCTCTACTGTTTCAGCACACAGTGCCTCTTGGTGAATAAAACAATGAAGAGTTAAAATGTCATTCCCGAATTCGTCCCGAGTTTATTTTTCACACGAGAAGCAAAACCTTGGTGACGCCCGATCATTTGTGGTGCACCGTCTGACGCTACAGAATGGAGCTTATCCCACGGCAAATTTATATTGTCCACTGATTCACAAACAGCTTCAAAAATGTCACGTGATGTTGCGGTGTAATCGAGTGGTACCACATCCAAGAGTTCTTCAGTTACTTGCAGCTCCATGTCGACACCACGCACAAAGACTGCAAGCTGAGCACAGTCCGATATGTCGGCGCTTTCGTCAAGCGCTAGCGAAAATGCAACAAAGCTCTCCGCCTTTTTCCTGAGCTGTGTCTCTAAATCCGCTGCCATGTCCAGGATTCGACGAGACATTGTTTGCTTCGACAGGCAAACCCCTTCAATTGCATACATCTCCCTTGGAAACAAACATTCTGCAACTGCTACCATTCACGATTTTACGAGTGGTCCCACCGAAAACGGCTTGCCACTCGTCGCAATGATGTGAGCGACCCTGTAGCATACTCGAATTGCAGATTCAGTAGTGTTTTCCCCACTCTCATTCACCTGAAAATTATAAACGCATTACAGAAGACGAACTGTTTTGCATGTTTTGATACCCTCCGTATTACGAAACCGTTCTTAAACTTACTCCTCCTGGTTTGTCGTTCTTAAGCCCGGCTACCAGTTCTTTGCGTGCAACGCCTTCTACCTGATCGTAGTGCGCTGCGTGAAGACGTGCATAATGTCGTTGTATATTGTACCTCTTCGCAGAATTAAATACTTTGTGACATACAAGACACTGCGGACGACCATCCCTCTCAATAAACAGAGAGGTATCCTCCAATAGAGGTACAGGGCTCCCGCGGCTAGTCATAGCTGTCATTGAACACGGATTATTGCGTCAGTTGCGGCTGCATGCGGCAAGGGGGCCGCGAGTTAGCTTTCCCCCTCCACGCGGGCTCCGAGCTGCCGCAGTGAGCGCTCCGGAGCGCTCCGGCTCCCTGGAGCTCGGTTGGAACAGCCTGCTCTATCCACTCCTCCGCCCTCTTTGACAAGGCCATTGGCAGAATGAGGCTGACTTCTTATGCCGGAAGTCTTCGGCCGCCAATGCTGATTATTTATCAAAATTTAGGCAGTGGGGGGAATCGAACTCAGAACCGAAGACGTTTTGTTTATGAATCAAAGACGCTACCCCTAGACCACTTTTGGGGTAGATTGTTCCAAAGTCAGATTTCTGATATAGAAATGATTCAGAAAACGTGTCAGTGCTATGTGACGGTACAGAGAGAATTTTAGTTTGCGTAAAAGGAGTATTTCTGCTATGCTGTTCAGACAGTATAGTAAGAGTAGAGGAAAATGACTGAGAAGACTATAAAGAAAATACAGAGTATGATAGTCTTTACATTCATCAGCACACAGCCATGATAATTGTTTATAGGCTGGTGTGATGTGATCTAAAAAGTGCACATCACGAAAGTATCACAAATAAACATTCATCACCAGTTCCAGCTTATGTGACATTTCATATGAAAGTCCTTGGAGAACAGAATCACCATAATCATGTATGAGGAGTTTTAGTGTCTTTACGAGATTCTTTTTAAGATTGGAAGGAGATACTTTTTTATATTTCTGTAGTTAATAAAGTGACACTGGCACCTTCTTACAGTTGCAGTTGTGTGCTCAGTCCATCCTAAATAATTATCTCCAAGCTCTTTGTAGAATAAGAAAAGGTTATTTCTGTGACGTTTAGGATTAATGGTGTAAGACACTCTCTGAACTGGGGAGTAAATAAGTCATTTTTGAGCGACTAAAATTGCTTGCGCTTTATGGGTTAAATTTGAAATCTATGCCCTTAGTCCTGAGACCAATACTGACGCTTGTGCCATCCCTGATATCACAAACCGTTATAGAGACCTTCTTGTGCCAATCATAAACTTGCTTAAAAACAAAAACTCACATGGAATTGATGGCATTTCCAGCAAAATACTAAAAGCTTGTTCTCAACAGATAAGTAAGATTCTCAGCCACCTGTGTAATAGCTCTCTGGAACAGGGCATTTTCCCTGATAGACTGAAATATGCTATTGTTATACCTTTGCATAAAAAGGGGTATAGATCTGATGTCAACAATTACCGTCCAATCTCCCTTCTAACAGCTTTATCCAAAATTTTTGAGAAAGTAATGTATTCAAGAGTAGCTTCACATATCTGTAAAAATGAAGTACTAACAAAATGTCAGTTTGGTTTCCAGAAAGGTTTTTCAACAGAAAATGCCATATATGCTTTCACCAGTCAAATTTTGAATGATCTGAATAACCGAACACCTCCCATTGGGATTTTTTGTGATCTCTCAAAGGCTTTTGATTGTGTAAATCATGAAATTCTGCTAGACAAGCTCAAGTATTGTGGCATGAGTGGGACAGTGCACAAATGGTTTAATTCGTACCTAACTGGAAGAGTGCAGAAAGTTGAAATAAGTAGTTCTCGTAACATGCAAAGATCAGCACATTCCTCAAACTGGGGAACTATCAAGAATGGGGTTCCACAAGGGTCAGTCTTGGGTCCTTTGTTGTTCTTATTATATATTAATGACTTGCCATTCTATATTCATGAAGAGGCAAAGTTAGTTCTCTTTGCTGATGATACAAGTATAGTAATCACACCTGAGAAACAAGAATTAACTGATGAAATTGTCAATACTGTCTTTCAGAAAATTACTAAGTGGTTCCTTGTAAACGGACTCTCACTGAATTTTGATAAGACACAGTACATACAGTTCCGTACAGTGAATGGTATGACGCCATTAATAAATATAGACCTTAATCAGAAGCATATAGCTAAGGTAGAATATTCCAAATTTTTAGGTATGTCCATTGATGAGAGATTAAATTGGAAGAAACACATTGATGATCTGCTGAAACGTTTGAGTTCAGCTACTTATGCAATAAGGGTCATTGCAAATTTTGGTGATAAACATCTTAGTAAATTAGCTTACTACGCCTATTTTCACTCATTGCTTTCATATGGCATCATATTTTGGGGTAATTCATCACTGAGGAATAAAGTATTTATTGCACAGAAGCGTGTAATCAGAATAATAGCTGGAGTCCACCCAAGATCATCCTGCAGACATTTATTTAAGGATCTAGGGATATTCACAGTAGCTTCTCAGTATATATACTCTCTTATGAAATTTGTTATTAACAACCAAACCCAATTCAAAAGTAATAGCAGTGTGCATAACTACAATACTAGGAGAAAGGACGATCTTCACTATTCAAGATTAAATCTAACTTTGGCACAGAAAGGGGTGAATTATACTGGCACTAAAGTCTTTGGTCACTTACCAAATAGTATCAAAAGTCTGACAGATAACCAACAAGTATTTAAGAAGAAATTAAAAGAATTTCTGAATGACAACTCCTTCTACTCCATAGAGGAATTTTTAGATATAAATTAAGAAAAAAAATATTTAAAAATAAAAAAATAAAAAAACACAAAAAAAAATAAAGTTGTTATATTAACTTAAGTATGTTGTTAAATTAACCTAATTATGTCATGTATTGGAAAATTCGACTCGTTCCACATCATTACGAAATATCGTATTCATGATCCATGGAACTAGTATTAATCTAATCTAATTACACTCATTGGGTAGATATAAGGCATGAGTGAAATCACTGTACAGCACTTGAAGAAAATTTTTGACTTGTGAGTTTAGCAAGTAGAATGCCAAAGTTGACATTGTCAAAAGGTTTGCTGTAATACAAAAAGCACATAATAACCGCTTGTTGTTTATCTACAGCTTGTTTCAGTTTGTCAGTCACTTTTATAAAAGTAACCATTGTACTGCAATTTTGCTGGAAAATGGACTAGTAGCCATATAAAATGTTATTTGCTGTTACACAGTTAGCGAACTGTTAATGAACTGTTTATTCTAAAGCCTTGGATAACGCTGGTAGAATGCAAATGGGCCTGTAGTCGTAATAATGTTTGGCAGATACCTTCTCGAGTGATAGTTCTCTGAGTCCCTGCTCCCAGGCTGTTGGAAAGGTGTTGGCAGTCAGAGAATGGTTAAAAATGTCCTTTATTATGGGCAGTAGAGGACTGATGAGAAGATTGGTCGTTTGTGCTGTTATATTCGGACCATTTTAGGATTTACTAGATGTAGAAAAATTTTTTCGCTTATACCAGTCACTGATACTTTTAGGCAATCTATGGTTTGCACACTTGTGCTTTGGTAAAATAAAGATATGGGCTTGCCTAATTTCTCATTTAGATCCTTGATGGGAATTAGCAGTTCAGCTGCAGATTTGGGTTTCCCTATTTCTAGACCTTGTAAATTTTTCCACAGGACAACAGGTCTGTGAAAGTCTCCTGCTAGTGAGTGGGAATACCTGAGCATTGCATTCCTCAAAGATTGATTTACACTGTTGCATTGTTGATAGAAAGTGATACGATTCTCAGAGGTTGATGGGCGTTTGTACATTCTGTGTGCTGTAGCTGTGATACTCATAAGGTGTTTGAGGTGGTCTGTAAGTTATGGTGCAGGTTCTCTCCTTACTCGCACTGTTTCTCCACTCTTCATTTCCTTAAAACCATTATATTATCTATTAAAAAGATAGAATAATCTTTCTAAATTATCAAATATTTCTATCGGTGTTCAGAATTTATCTGTTATATGACCTATGTTAAACTTTCTACCTCAAATTCCTATATTTTGAACATTAATGTGCATACATTTTCAAGGAAAAAGTACACTAGTCCAATAATTTGAAAGAGTAAAAATTGAGAAAGAAGAATTATTTAGATATATAAGGGAACTTCTGTACAGACACCATCAATTAAATCAGGTCAAATATTGACTTCAAATTATAAATATTTCAATATCTTGTTCCCCCAGTGTTGAATAATTTATGTTTGAACATTTCTTTAGCGTGTAGACAACAGATTTTAAATTACATTGATCATTTTCGATGTGTCTCATGTAGAGGTCACTCAACTATGGACATCATACTTGGTAGTTTGCCGTGTCTGGCATTACTGATTTAGAATTTCTGTGGTTTTCCTAAATTCTTTCAGGCAAGTGCTGGGATGTTCTTCATCAAGGCCACAGCTGATCACCTGTCCTGTCCTCATAAAAACATAATTATATGTCCCGTGTATATGTGTATTGTTTAGCTATGTATTTATACAATAAATGTATTATGAGGGAAATCCTATATCATTGTAAGATGATCCCTGGGTGAATAACTAAGTAAATTAAATAATTTACATACGTACATATATATGCAATTAACATAAGAGGGGCAGCAGCCTTTTCAGTAGTTGCAAGGGCAACAGTCTGGATGATTGACTGATCTGGCCTTATAACAATAACCAAAACGGCCTTGCTGTGCTGGTACTGCGAACGGCTGAAAGCAAGGGGAAACTACAGCCGTAATTTTTCCCGAGGGCATGCAGCTTTACTGTATGATTACATGATGATGGCGTCCTCTTGGGTAAAATATTCCGGAGGTAAAATAGTCCCCCATTCGGATCTCCGGGCGGGGACTACTCAAGAGGATGCCGTTATCAGGAGAAAGAAAACTGGCGTTCTACGGATCGGAGCGTGGAATGTCAGATCCCTTAATCGGGCAGGCAGGTTAGAAAATTTAAAAAGGGAAATGGATAGGTTGAAGTTAGATATAGTGGGAATTAGTGAAGTTCGGTGGCAGGAGGAACAAGACTTCTGGTCAGGTGACTACAGGGTTATAAACACAAAATCAAATAGGGGTAATGCAGGAGTAGGTTTAATAATGAATAGGAAAATAGAAATGCGGGTAAGCTACTACAAACAGCATAGTGAACGCATTATTGTGGCCAAGATAGATACGAAGCCCACACCTACTACAGTAGTACAAGTTTATATGCCAACTAGCTCTGCAGATGACGAAGAAATTGAAGAAATGTATGATGAAATAAAAGAAATTATTCAGATTGTGAAGGGAGACGAAAATTTAATAGTCACGGGTGACTGGAATTCGAGTGTAGGAAAAGGGAGAGAAGGAAACATAATGGGTGAATATGGATTGGGGCTAAGAAATGAAAGAGGAAGCCGCCTGGTCGAATTTTGCACAGAGCACAACATAATCATAACTAACACTTGGTTTAAGAATCATGAAAGAAGGTTGTATACATGGAAGAACCCTGGAGATACTAAAAGGTATCAGATAGATTATATAATGGTAAGACAGAGATTTAGGAACCAGGTTTTAAATTGTAAGACATTTCCAGGGGCAGATGTGGACTCTGACCACAATCTATTGGTTATGACCTGTAGATTAAAACTGAAGAAACTGCAAAAAGGTGGGAATTTAAGGAGATGGGACCTGGATAAACTAAAAGAACCGGAGGTTGTACAGAGATTCAGGGAGAGCATAAGGGAGCAATTGACAGGAATGGGGGAAATAAATACAGTAGAAGAAGAATGGGTAGCTTTGAGGGATGAAGTAGTGAAGGCAGCAGAGGATCAAGTAGGTAAAAAGACGAGGGCTAGTAGAAATCCTTGGGTAACAGAAGAAATATTGAATTTAATTGATGAAAGGAGAAAATATAAAAATGCAGTAAGTGAAACAGGCAAAAAGGAATACAAATGTCTCAAAAATGAGATCGACAGGAAGTGCAAAATGGCTAAGCAGGGATGGCTAGAGGACAAATGTAAGGATGTAGAGACCTATCTCACTAGGGGTAAGATAGATACCGCCTACAGGAAAATTAAAGAGACCTTTGGAGATAAGAGAACGACTTGTATGAATATCAAGAGCTCAGATGGAAACCCAGTTCTAAGCAAAGAAGGGAAAGCAGAAAGGTGGAAGGAGTATATAGAGGGTCTATACAAGGGCGATGTACTTGAGGACAATATTATGGAAATGGAAGAGGATGTAGATGATGATGAAATGGGAGATATGATACTGCTTGAAGAGTTTGACAGAGCACTGAAAGACCTGAGTCGAAACAAGGCCCACGGAGTAGACAATATTCCATTGGAACTACTGACGGCCGTGGGAGAGCCAGTCCTGACAAAACTCTACCATCTGGTGAGCAAGATGTATGAAACAGGCGAAATACCCTCAGACTTCAAGAAGAATATAATAATTCCAATCCCAAAGAAAGCAGGTGTTGACAGATGTGAAAATTACCGAACTATCAGCTTAATAAGTCACAGCTGCAAAATACTAACACGAATTCTTTACAGACGAATGGAAAAACTGGTAGAGGCCAACCTCGGGGAAGATCAGTTTGGATTCCGTAGAAACACTGGAACACGTGAGGCAATACTGACCTTACGACTTATCTTAGAAGAAAGATTAAGGAAAGGCAAACCTACGTTTCTAGCATTTGTAGACTTAGAGAAAGCTTTTGACAATGTTGACTGGAATACTCTCTTTCAAATTCTAAAGGTGGCTGGGGTAAAATACAGGGAGCGAAAGGCTATTTACAATTTGTACAGAAACCAGATGGCAGTTATAAGAGTCGAGGGACATGAAAGGGAAGCAGTGGTTGGGAAGGGAGTAAGACAGGGTTGTAGCCTCTCCCCGATGTTGTTCAATCTGTATATTGAGCAAGCAGTAAAGGAAACAAAAGAAAAATTCGGAGTAGGTATTAAAATTCATGGAGAAGAAATAAAAACTTTGAGGTTCGCCGATGACATTGTAATTCTGTCAGAGACAGCAAAGGACTTGGAAGAGCAGTTGAATGGAATGGACAGTGTCTTGAAAGGAGGATATAAGATGAACATCAACAAAAGCAAAACAAGGATAATGGAATGTAGTCTAATTAAGTCGGGTGATGCTGAGGGAATTAGATTAGGAAATGAGGCACTTAAAGTAGTAAAGGAGTTTTGCTATTTGGGGAGCAAAATAACTGATGATGGTCGAAGTAGAGAGGATATAAAATGTAGACTGGCAATGGCAAGGAAAGCGTTTCTGAAGAAGAGAAATTTGTTAACATCCAGTATTGATTTAAGTGTCAGGAAGTCATTTCTGAAAGTATTCGTATGGAGCGTAGCCATGTATGGAAGTGAAACATGGACGATAAATAGTTTGGACAAGAAGAGAATAGAAGCTTTCGAAATGTGGTGCTACAGAAGAATGCTGAAGATTAGATGGGTAGATCACGTAACTAATGAGGAAGTATTGAATAGGATTGGGGAGAAGAGAAGTTTGTGGCACAACTTGACCAGAAGAAGGGATCGGTTGGTAGGACATGTTCTGAGGCATCAAGGGATCACCAGTTTAGTATTGGAGGGCAGCGTGGAGGGTAAAAATCGTAGAGGGAGACCAAGAGATGAATACACTAAGCAGATTCAGAAGGATGTAGGTTGCAGTAGGTACTGGGAGATGAAAAAGCTTGCACAGGATAGAGTAGCATGGAGAGCTGCATCAAACCAGTCTCAGGACTGAAGACCACAACAACAACAACATAAGTGCTGAACAATGAAACTATAGTATTGTTGTTGTAGTCTTCAGTTAAGAGGACTGGTGTGAAGCAGCTCTCCAAACTAGTCTATTCTGTGCAAGCCTCTTTACCTCTAAATTATTTGAGCCTGCTTTTTGTATTCATGCACTACTTAAGGTATTATATTACAGTGCAAATTTCAATCATAAAAGGATTTAAACTATAATATTTAAAAGTTTATGTTAACTGAGTAATATGTGTGGGTATATACTGGCATGAGAGTAGGATAGAAAAATCGTGCCTGAAGTGGCTGAGATTTTTTGTTTGGTAAATTTCAGTGGCATCTTCAAGCAAAATTTATCTATGTTTTATCATTTTGTAGGGTTACTACTAGGCAAACTTTGTAGGTTTACATGGGAATGAAGTGCTCGAGTTGCTCAGAATGCCACTCCATGACTGTGAAAAAGGTAATAATAAATGAGCCATTTTAGTTTAAAATTAAAATATTGACTTTTCAGTATATTATTAGAAAGCATGGATGATTTATAACAGAATTTTAAAAATACTTAGGCTGATACTCAGTTTTGATTTTTCTTCATATGAATAGTTCATTTGAAACTATAACAAGCAGTGTTTTATATTCTGATAACTTCTAGCCAAATATATGATGCAAATTATTAGAGAAAAGATATTGCTTGCTCACTGTAATATAGTTTAATAAAAAGAAGGGAAAAAGAAAGAAAAAAAAGCGAAGTTTGCATACTCATATTTGTGACTTAAATTGCAAAAACTTCGTTAGTTGATTGCCAGTCAGCTGTGCATAATAAAGAAAGCAGATACCTGTAATCTTTTTATCGAAATAGAAGTTAGATTTGTAGTTGTTCATTTAAATTTCGACGCACTACTATTGCTGGTGCATACAATACATCATATTGCCAAAATAAAAATATAACAATGGGAAATGAAAGAATTAACAAGCAATATATACTAAATCTTCACCACTAATTAACCTGCCTGAAGTATTTCTGTGAGGAACACATGAAATAACACATTGCTAATGTTGTGTTCCTATGTCAAGGAGAGACTTACCAACTGAGTCCACGTAGCTTAGCCTCCTGGCTGTGTTGCGTTTATGTTGCACAAAATTAAAATTAAATGTTCAGACATTTATTGTGACCCTTCCAGGTTGACATCGGTAAATTCTTTGCCTATTACAACTTTTTGTAGTAAAAAGGAACATCTGATTTACTATGTAGAGTTTAGGGAGATAAATTGTAGGAAGGTAATTTGTAGAAAAATAATTTGTAGGGAGATAATATGGACCTTATTGCGATATCAGTTGTTTTTTGCATTGTGAGTGAAACTTGATATAAATTATAGACAAGTTAGATCTTCCAGTTCTGTCTAGTGATTTGAGTTCCTCAAAGGAGCTTATTTTAATCCAGCAGGTTGCAGAAGCTGACTGCAGTTGCAGAATTCGACAATTACAACCAACTTTAGTCGTGTCATCAACACCACTGTCAGCTGACATCCAGAACCAATGTACTGTCCTCAAATAGGTGGTGAACAAAAAATTTCTCCCCATTTAAAAACTAGATACTTCTTTGAATGTTCAGAAAGTATAAGTAGAACCTAAGCAGAACTGAATGCAGAAGTCAGAACAATAGTTCTAGAAGTACTATTGTCAGGTCTCAGGGAAAAGATAGGATCAGCGAAACAGAAAATGCAAGAGACAATAAAAAGGGAAGTTCAGGATTTAGTAGATCAAGGTTATCTCATTATAGAATTTGCAAATGTACCGTCAAATAGAGGTGAGGTCTGAAGGAACAATGAAGGAAATAGATGAGCTTAAACATGATGTCACTCACACCAACTAAAAAATTTGTCTACATCATCTCGGATCTTCCAACAGTTACTCAACTTCAACTCCTCACCATACCCCCCAGCAAACAACTGCAGATTGCTCCCCACCATGTCCACCTAATCATTTATCTATGTAGATGTCCTGACGACATCCTTGATAAACACTAGCCATCGAGGGCAACATACTGGGCTCTATTATGTGAGAAATCTTCGAGCCACTCACATATCTTTGAACTTACTCCATTTGCTTGTACATTCATTAACAGCCTGCAATAAGGTATCGTGTCAAATGCTTTTTGGGAATCTAGAAATATGGAAGCTGCTTGTTGCTCTTCATCTAGTTTATATCATGTGAGAAAAAGCAACTGAGTTTCACTTGAGGGATGGTTTCTAAAACCATACTGATTCATGGACATAAGTTTCTCAGTCTCAAGAAAGTTTATTACATTCGAACTGAGAATATGCTCAAGGATTCTGCAGCAAATCGAAGTAAGGGATTTTGGTCTGTAATTTTGCAGGTCTGTTTGTTTACCCTTCTTATAAGTAGTAGGGCAAACTGGTTCTGGTGTGTTTTGTTCATGTGGATTGCATACATTCAGCAGCAAACAAGCATATTTTGTTATACAGATTGATTTATAACCTGTGTGGATAATCCATCCTTGTGAGAACCCTCCACCCCTACCCATTCCCGGCCTCCTCCCCCACCCTTCTGGGAAATCGTCAACCCACTCACCTCCCCATTGCTGATACAAGCACTCTTCTTTTATCAAATTAATTGACTAATTAAATAAATTGATTCATTAATTATCCTCTCCCCCTCCTGGAAAATACCCCATCTCTCTCCTCCCACCTACTTCCCCCTTCCTGCCCAGAAAAAAATTGGACCAAAAATCACTCAGTCTATGTAGAACTGTTGGTGTGGAAGGTGAAAGTATTATCCTGTCCAGCAACCACTTCTTCTAATTATGTGATTGCACAACTGCAGATTGGAGGTGTTGTCTTGTTGGAAAATTTTCGTGTGTGTGCTCACCTTTATGTGCAGGGAACGACTGGGCTAGTGCACAGTGCCATCACCCGAGGACATCCCGCCCATCACCACCTCCCACCTCACCTCTTCCAGAAAAAAATGGCCAGAAAAATCACTGAGCTGGTAGACTGGAAGGATCTCAAATAGGAAATTCAAGTACATGGAAGAAAATATAATAATATTTTGTTTATTTATAAAATCCAATTTACAGGAGTTGGATCTCTCTTTTATTTGGTGGAAAAAGTTCATCATTTTCTGCTGTTTTGGAAGATGCAGGTCGAAAAGAAGTAATTAAATATGTAAATAGAACGTCTTTTTCCGATCGTGCATGGAATACCATCACGAAATTGACATCAACATACCTCCCCACACGAAATTACACTGTTAAAAATCTTCACACTGACCACAGGCCAGATGAGCTGGGTGGTCGAGCCAGCATGGACATTGCTTCTTTTTACACCATGGGCCACCGTCGTCAGCAGGGGCAAGACTGGAGGTGTCAACATTCCCAAGTGTCTACTTCCCCTCAAACAAAGCATTAGGTGCCAGCATCCCTTTGACCCCAGGCTCACTTCTTGTTTTGCTCCCAAATACTCACTTCCCACACCAGTTCAATGGAAGCAGCTGCTCTACTGTGCAGATACTGACTGAGTTAGTTTACAATGCCACCAGTAGAGGATGCTGGGAGAATCAACCTCCCTCCAGTCCCTTCCTCCCCACTTCTTCACCCCTTCCTGTCGGACAAAGCATCAGGTGGTGGCAGCTCCTTGACACTGATTCCTGTCGAGACACACGTTTTCTCTCTCTCTCTCTCTCTCTCTCTCACTCTCTCTCTCTCTCACTCTCTCCCTTCCTCTCTCTCTGTCTGTCTCTCTCTCTCTGTTTCTCTCTCTCTCTCTCTCTCTCCCTCAAGTAGCTACTTCCCACCCACCGAGCGTCTGTCATGTACCGCACTAACACCTCCTTTGTCGCGAAAAAACTAGGTACACCTTTGGATGTCTTGAAAATAGACCCCCCCACTTTATCAAACTGGTTGACTAATTAATTAAATCGATACCCTCTGTATGGGAAAGTTTTTCCTTGCTTCCTATTGGTGGATACTAGGACTGGAATGTTAGGTATGAAATTCTCATATTCAATTTCGCTACTGCCTGCTTTCCATACCACTCCTTCCCCTTCCAATGTTTTCCTAATTTCATGTTGGCAGATAATGGCACAGGTAGGTCGTTTGGCAGGAAGTCCTTTATGTTGTAGGTAGCTGAAAATTTCAAATTTCAGATTAGTTCGATGCAATGTCCTTAAACAATTTTTCAGGAGACAGGACATGGGGATGGACTGGCATATGTGCTCATAATACCACTATCGGAAACAATAAATTGATCAATTGGGAATTTGACGTTGCGATTAGGTTTTTAAAGCACAATGTAATCCCTAAGTTAGTTCTCTAAGCTATAATTCAAATCAAATCAAATATTATTCTCGTTAAATAACTTAGTGTTGTAATAGACAGCATCAAAAAATACAAGGAAAGGTACCAAAAACACAATACAATACATGCATACAGGTTTTTTTAAAGGTAGCAAATAGTTTTTAAAAAATATACAGAAAAGAAAAGTATTTACAGTTATACGTCACCCTGGATCAAATTTGTCACAGTATATGATACCGCCTATATTTTCACTACATGCTATAATCATCATTCATTCTGGAGGCGTCTCAAGTTTTCTTCGAATTCCAGAATGTTGTAGGTTGTATTCAGAATCAGCCAATTTTTTAGTTTCTTCCCTAGTTGCTGTACTGGCTTTTCCCTCAGTGTTATAGGCAGTTTGTTGAATAGCTTAATCCCCATGTAGTTATGGCAGTTTTGGGTTGATTGAAGAACGAGAACCAGAATGAAGAACGAGAAGGAGGAAGAGAAGAAGGAAGAGGGGTACACCAGGTGATAGAACAGTAACAACAAAGTATACCACTGCAGGATAGAGTCCACTGTGATGTACTGAAAAGCACTAACCACTACACACTTAAACCATGAACCATTCCATAGTAGCAGTTGTCATGGCTAGATTCCAGAAACACTCATGCATCCTGTGTGCTCATGCCCCAATGTCCATACGCAGAATGCCCAGCCAGAGGTCATGCAGCGCTAGTTGTCTCCATGGACTCGTGTCTCAGCAATAGTGCCAGGTATGCAGCTGGACTTGCCCCCCCCCCCCCAAAAAAAAAGGAACGCCCAGCCATGGAGGGTGTCCAAGATGACTGGAGTGATAGAAATTCAGATGTTATGGACATGTCCAGTGGCAAGACTTGTCAGTGATCGACACAGTTAGGTCAACTGCAACCACCTGACTGGTTTGGGAGGCTGAGTGGTGAATCGCCCCTAAAGCCAGAAATGTCCATTTGCTCCAGTCACCAGATATCTCCCCCATGAACCCGGACTCCGGACAGAGTCTTTGTAGGAAACAAGCCACATATTTATCAGGGTAATTACAACTAAATATTAGGATCTTAGTGCCAGACTGGTGACATTCGACGCAGACCAAAGTACAGAAAATACCTCCTCCTGATGACTGTAGTTCTGGAAACAAATTTCCCCTGCAAATCTTTATTCTTCTTATGTCTTGAAATAATTTTCCACGTACAATCTTTCATCCACCTTAAGACTATCAATGCACTGAAATTGCAATTCTCCATATAAAATCTATACTCCCTTATGACCGAACATAGTCATTTTCTTTGCACATGTCGGAATGCTGACCACAATAACTTTATACTCCAACACATTCATACTTCCTATTACCGTTTATATATGTATTGTATATCCACACACACACACACACACACACACACACACACACACACACCACTCACACCGATTCTCCTCTGTTCTAGGAAATTATTTCACATTTAAGCCTCCAGAGGCATTCAGATTCGAGAACAAACAGCAAGTATTTTCAATCAGCAGTTTCAAAATGTGTTGCACTCTGCCAAGACGTCTCTCAAAGAAGTGTTGTAAAGCACAGGCGTCCAGCACTATGTGATAATTAACAGACATCACCAATATGGGTTGGTGTACTCTAATAAATATCGCAGTCAGTAGAGCGACAAAGAAGATATGAAGGTCTGCTTAGGGCAGTTTATGAGAGGACTTACTGTATATCCTTTTGGTTACAGCTGTATTGCCTGCCCTGTTTGTACACTACAGCAATCCAGTTGAAACCTGAATACATCACCCCTTACAGTCGGATATACTCTTCAATGCGTTGAAATCGGAATTCCCTATGTCAAATCTATCTTCTCCTTACGATCTAAGTTTTTACAATAATAGTAGTGTGATCACTTCCCACACACATGTGGTGATATGTCGGATCAGTAACCACAGTAGCTTTACATTCCAACAGCATGACATACGCCACAAGTAGCGTGATTATAGGTGTATAGCGTCAGAAAAGTTATGGTATGTCCGCACATACTCCAGCTGCATGCCATTTTGCACGGCCAACCATAGCTTCCGAGCAGCAAGAGCCTCCCCACCACATCGTTGTTATCACATATTTGTCGAGGAATAAGGGGCATAATTACAATTAAAATTCCTTACGTCTTTTATTTATGTTACTTATGTTCTTGCACAGTAGCTGGCGTTTCCCAGAGCAGATGAACTGATAGCCCCAGCCAAGTCACAGTCCCCTGCTAATTCCCTCGATGTTTCATCATGTACTGTTCCTTAGTTAGAGGCTGTCTAGTAATCCATCCGTCACTGACTACGTAGAGAGCTATCACAACGATAAAAATAGCACACTAACTTAAACAGCACTAACTGATAGTGTACAAATAAATTCAGAAGCATAATACCTACAATTCATTGACAGTGAATGACAGTCTATAAATATACCCTGCACATGAAGGGCTTATTTCAATAGTGATACAAGTCCACTTTTCAAAAAAAAAAAAATGGAGTCATCCTCACGTACGTACTCACACAAGTCGTTTTTAATTTATTTGCATTGTGGGACAGCTCCTGGGTCGTCCTGCTGAGCAGAGAGCACCTAAATGTTGACACATTAGAGAAAGCAAGCATGAATTTATTTCAGTAGTGGTACAAGTCCGTGTGCATTTGTGCATTGCAGCTTGTTGCTGTTTCTTGCGAAGATGGTGGATTCAGGAGCATTATCAAGTGACTGTGTTACAGTTGATGATCCAGATTTTCAAACGATTGCAGGTAAAAAGAATTTACTTACTTTTCTCTCAGCATTATAGACATTTTGTTCCAAAAATGAAATATGCGAGAATGAAGGTCATACTGACAATAACAATGGAAAATGACGGTGTCCATCTTAATGTATTTCACATATACATATGTTTCTATCATCTGGTGCTGTATAAATCATAACTTGTGTTACTTTCTATCTAGATACCAGTACCTATGACGATGAATCTTCCAATGAAAGTGCAAAAAATGACGAAACAGGAGACACTGTTCCTGATGCCTGTGCGAACGGTGCAGCCGTAAATATGGGGACAAAAAGGAAGCGTAGTCGAAGCAAGAAGGATACAAGGAAAAAGGACATATATGAAAAGCATATTCGAAAGAAAAAAAGGAAGACTGGGGAGTTATATGTCACAGCAACTGGTAAAATTTCTCCTCCAAAAACATTTCGCAATATAAACTGCAGGTGTGCATGTATATGTTTCAATAAACTTTCCAGAGGATGAGGAAGAAGTTATTTGACCATTTCTGGGCTATGGGTGACATTAATCGCCAAAATAGTTATCTGAATGGTTTATGCACGTATCATTCAGTTAACTGCCGACAGCCAAGAGATGGCTCTGGTTCTCAGAATAGCTGTATTTATGAATATCGATTACATGTGAACAGAAACTGTGCAATAGTATGCAAGAAGTTTTTATTGAATACTTTTGAAATTTCTAATGGATGACTCTCTAGGCTTTTAACAAAAACCAAAGAAGAAGGTACAGCTCACGTTTATGGAATGGGGAAACATCAGAACAAATTCTCCGTACCAGAAGGTCTGATCGAGGATGTAAAGGTACACAATAAATGCTTTACAGTTCCCGAGAGCCATTATGCAAGGAAGGATAATCACCAAAAAAGTTTTTAAATCCTGAGCTGTGTGTGGACAAAATGTACGATTTGTGCAAAGATAAAGGCATATCTCAGAATTAAGAAATTGTGGGGGAGCACATCTATTGAAAAATCTTTAACAAAGACTTCAACTTGTCATTTCGACCACCAAGTAAAGACACTTGCTCTTTTTGTGACAAATTGAGCTTTAAAATGGACGCTGCTTCAAAGTGAAAAGGAGCTTCAGCTTAGGAGGGCTGAAGCTGCAAGAACAGCAATGGCTACAGACACAGCATGCAGTGAAGAGGCGGATTCCCAAATGTTTGTGTTTACCTTTGACCTGCAAAAAGCACTTGCATTTCCTAAACTGACAACTCGATATCGTACTACAAAAGAAACATGTACATCTATAATTTTGGTTGCCACAATTTAACTGACGGAAAAATCCATATGTTTGGGATGAAATGTCTGGATCAAGGGGTTCACAGGAAATTGGTACCTGTTTATTGAAACATATTGAAAAGTGTGTCACTTCTCAAAAACAGGTAGTTGCGTACAGTGACATGTGTGATGGGCAAAACAGGAAAATAAACATTGCCCTAACACTAATGAAAGTAACACATTAACAGGTTTATATACAATGTTCAATTTATTTTATTTCAATAGTGGTACAGCTAGATTACATCCACTTTTCTGCCTAAAATGCTGCTGAAATTAATGATCCAAACAAATAGAAAGAAAGGTTCGTATCTAGCAACAAGCCATAAGCTTAAATATTTCTGATATCTCAACTGCAGATTTTTCAGCGCTCATTTAACTTTAGGACTCTGTATTTCAGAATGAACAAAAATGAACTTGTACCACTATTGATGTAAGCCCTTCACATGTCCTAAGGTGTCAGAGTCTTCGCTGACAGCACAGCGTCTCTCTCTCTCTCTCTCTCTCCCTCTCCTTGTTATTTTTGTAACATTCAGTGGAGTCAAACTATGAACTACGAGGGTTGTAACTTAAGCAGTGGCAACTATTTATTCACAACCGATACAAAAGAGTTTCATGTTTGCACCTGTTACTGTCCTTCAAAGTAGTCACCAGCATTGTGTAGAACCCGTTGCGAGTGATGTGGAAGACGTAGTATATCGTTAGCAGAGTCTCTTCTGTTGATGGTGCGAATGGAGCGGTCTAAAGTTATGGTGATTCTCGTGTTCGACTGTGGTGGTGTTATCCTAACGCATTACATTCCTCCATGGCAGACCGTCAGTGCACAGTATTGCTGTTTGTTTTTGGAACATCACCTGCATCCAGCTTTGCGAAAGAAGAGGCGACACTTTCTGGTCAATCCACCCATCATTTTTCACGACAATGCGCGGGCGCATACAGCGCAAGCTGTGGCTGCTCTGTTCGGTCAATGGGACAGGGAAGTACTGTACCATCCACCATACTGCCCGGACTTAAGTCCTTGTGACTTTGATTTGATTCCGAAGATTAAGGAACCACTTCGTGGCATTCGCTTCAGAGCTGTTCCAGAGATTCGACAGGCAGTAGACCGCTCCATTCGCGTCATCAACAGAACAGGCTCTGCTAACGGTACACTGCTCCTTCCACATCGCTGGCAACGGGTTGTAAACAAAGCTGGTGACTACTTTGAAGGACAGTAACAGGGGTGAAGATGTAAATCTTTTGTATTGGTTGTGAATAAATAGTTGCCAGTATTTAACTTCCAATGTAACCTGGTAGAGAACTCAATAAGATTTTACTGTCTCTCTCCTCCTATTATACCATATGTGTGTGTTGACATCAACCATATCTGGTGATCCTATGTGATCAAAGTCGCTTTCGTGACCTGTGTACAGTTTCGTTGACTGTACTGGAGGAAGGTCATATCCCACAGACTATCAATCATAAAAGTGGATTCTTGCATTGTTGTTTCATAAGCAGTTTGATATATTGTTTTTTGTTGTAACACATTGAAGCAGTGTATCACTACAGTTATGTTCACATCCAAACATTTCATTTTTCTACCATGACTTTGATATCTGTGTCAGGTATTAAACCGACATTAAGGATACAGGGTACTTAAAAATGGTGGAAAAATCGAAATTTTTTATGGCTTTATTAAATTGTATAGTCTTTCCTGATTATGTTGATATATACATTATAGGGTTTCAAATGAAAAATGACCTATATATACAAAATTTTAAAGTTACAGTCCACCCCCTTTATTTCTGTTACAGAAACCAGCAGTATTTCGCAAAGAACTGAGAACTTTCTGTTTCCAGCGATTATGCGAATGATACATTGTATATATTGGTACAAGTGTAGGTTTCTAGTGTCTGTAAGTGATTATCTTTGCTAGCATTCACTTTTGTTTCTCTGAAGCAGTTTGTTCATGTGTAACTGAATGTTTGTTGCCCAATTGCTACATGTATTTGTGGAAGTACATATCCTTTAGTGTGCTATAAATACAAACTACGCCACACATCAAGAAAATCAATAAAAGGAACTTCCTTGATAACGAGTTCACAAACAAAGCAAGCCACACTGTTGACAGCAACCTATGTATCAGTTCTTCTGGGGAGAAACTCCCACTTGGCACACTTCCTGGTGATTCAAATTTTTGTGTTAACAATGATGCTGTTTATAGTGAATTTGTTGTTGTTGATGTGGGCATCTTACCTTTTCGATAAAGGAAGTGGCGAAATGCAAACAATGTGATGGTGTAGGCTGTCTGGAAATAACTGAACAACAAAGTAGCAGGAAGGGTTTAGCATCAAAATTAGTTGTTCTGTGCAGATCCTGTAATAAATCTACCTCTAAAATGACTTTGAACGTTGTGCATAATTCATATGATGTGAATTTGAAATTAGTGTATGCAATGTGTGCAATAGAAAAAGGAAAAAAGGCTGTTCAAACGTTTTGTGGTTTGATGGATCTTCCTCCTCCTTCCAGTAGGTTCAGCAAGTACATAAAAATATTTTTACATGCCTTGATGGTTGTGTCTAAAGGATCTATGAAACGTGCAGTAGAAGAAACTGTATTAGTGGAACCAGGGACATCGCTGTTGCAGTTGATGGGACATGGCAACATTAGGACATCATTCCTTTAATGATGTTGTAAGTGCTACTTCTCTGGAGAATGGGAAAGTTGCTGATGTTGAGTGCTTATCTAAGTACTGCCACACCTGCCATGGTAACACTGAAGGACATATTGAACATCAGTGTTCTAAGAATTACGATGGTTACAGTGGATGTATGGAGTGTGATGGAGCTCTAAAAACATTTCAGAGGTCGGTGCCCGCTTATAACGTTAGATATACGAAGTACCTAGGCCGCCTACTTTCATAAGTTGTCCACAGATGACTACCCTGTTCACAGACTTTGCTGTAAAGGAGCATATCCTTAGTGTGGTTACCAAAAAGTAAAAAAAGTGGTCAAATATACCATCATAAGCATTCTCTTCCTGAGCCTGTTATGAATGGAATAAAACTAATTTTTAGAGACCCGAGTGACCATGTTTGGTAAGTAAATGTCTTCATGGGGGCACTCAGAATACAAATGAAAGTTTCAACCATTACATATGGGAAAGATTAGGCCCAAGAATGTTTTTGCAGGACTAAATACATTAAAAGTTGGTGTACTAGATGCAGTGATATGTTTCAATTATGGATTGATAGGAAGGTTGGAAGTCCTGAGAAATTTAGGCATAAAATGTGGCTCTAATATGGAAGGTCAATTGCTTGCGCGTGACAGACAATGGGTGCATGAAGCTGAAAGATTCGCTCTTCAAGCTACCAAAGAAGTAAGAAGTGCTAAAAGGAATGCCAAGAGGAAGTTTGAAGATGAAGAAATGCTGCATAATGAATACTGCTTCAGGAATGTTCTTAGACACAGTTTAATTGGACTTATATCCTCATTCACAATTTCCCACAAGTTGTATTTTTCAGAATTGAGGTACAAATATTTCCTAAACTTTATAAAGCATTGATCTAATTTTTTTCTGTAACTTGCATTAGTCCATACTTATGTAGTAGGCCTAAGCTTTGTTGCAGAATCAACTAAATTTTAGAAAGAATAACATTTTTGTTAGGAAAAAATTATAAAAATTAAAATATAAGATGTAATACCTTTTTATCCTTGTAATATACATAATAGACGGAATTAAATAGGTCTAGTACCTCAGCCATCATGTCATGCATATCTGGGAAAAATTTGGTCTCCTTCAAATGTATATCATGGATTAAATGGTACCTCAATTTGAGGAAGCATTTTGGAAAAAAAGTTTGCATTCATTTCTTTGTAATTTTTTAATAATCCTAAGCAGATTCAAAAATATTACAAATGCTTCTAATCTGTTTAGAAAGTGTACTGCATTACTTGATATCAACAAAAAAATCTGTAAAGCATATACATTATAAACAGTTTCTGAAAGAAGTAGGTGTTGATTTTTACATAATATTGAGCCAGAAAAGTACCCTGTATCCTTAACACATTTCAATCCACTGACTCTCACAGAAAGCTGAATATCGCATGGTGTAAACTAAGCTGCTCCCACAACAGAATGGTTGAAGTAAAAGACAGAGGCAGTGTTTCTTATTGACAAAAATGTGTAAGACACCTCATTATATGGAAACTGGAAGAGTTTGCGGTATTGTAGAGCATTTCTGAACAGCTGTCTGAATGTAACAGCCTCTACATTTAATGATGACCTCTACATTTAATCCCATCTTCTACCATGACAGGGTACCAGATGCTTTGATGCTCTGTTTTCGAAGAGACCCGGAGCACTGATTCCCCATATTGGTGGTGCATAGTGCACCCAGGTATGTGATCGCTGTTTCAGTGTCCTAGGTGGTAGTCATCCTGACCTGAACCTTTGGACACTGCGTCTTTCATTTTTACGACTTACAATGCATAACTGCATGTGGAACAAGAGAGTATACTGCAGGCAAGGATAGAATACACCTTCAGTCCCATTGGTGGAGGAATGGAATCATTTTCACACACCCAGGTGAGCAGGTAAGTATCCTCACCCCTCCACATTCTTTGTCATATTTTCATCAGTTTTACGTATTTTGGACCAATTTTCGTAATTTTACCAGGTTTTCCGAAATTATAACGCACTTTACTCAATTAATCGAGGTCCAGACCACTACCCTTGAAGAGTTCGTGATCGAATGTGTTGAGAGTATTTTTCTATTTTTACATGGATACCTGAGAAGATTCAGCATTGATGGCTCTGATCACTATGGGACTTAACGTCCGAGGTCATCAGTCTCCTAGAACTTAGAACTACTTAATCCTAACTAACCTAAGGACATCACACACATCCATGCCCGAGGCAGGATTCGAACCTGCGACGGTAGCGGTCAAGCAGATCCAGACTGTAGCGCCTAGAACCGCTCGGCCACTCCGGCCAGCATTCAGCATTGATCACTGACAAGTGTTGGCAATGGATATATTGATAATATCTGAATTACTACCACTCCAGTCGTCCTGGACACCTTCCATGGCCAAGTGGTCCTTCCCAGTGGGCTGAGTCCAGCTGCATACCTCGTGTTCTTGCTGAGAAGCACATCCATGGCGGCAACTAGCGCTGCGCGACCTCTGACCTGGCGTGCTGCATATCGACATTGGGACATGAGTGCATGAGATGTATCAGTATTTCAATGATCTCCAGCTTCTAACCATGACGACTACTACTGTGGAATGGCTCGTGGTTTAAGTGTGTAGTAGTTAATGCTTCTCAATACATCACAGTGGACTCTATCCTGTAGTGATACTCGTTGTTTTTACTATCATATGACATGGTAGACCCTTCCTCCTCCTCCTCCTCCTCCTCCTCATACTTCGTCCTGGTGTAGCTGAGAGAAACAACTTAGAGATTATACAATGCTTTAAAAACATAATTGCAACGTCAAATTCCCGGTAGATAAATTTATTTTTTCTGATAGTGGTGTTGCGAGCACACTTACAAGTCCAGCCCCGTACCTTGACTCCTGCAAATTTTTTAAGGACATTGTTTGCAGCTGAGCTGAAATTTGAAATTTTCAGCTACCTCCAGCATAATGGACTTCCTGCCAAATGACCCACCTGTGCCAGTATACGACAACAGGATGCAAGGAGAAAACCCAGAAGGTGGAAGAGTAGGTTTTGAAAACCAGACAGTTGCAGGATCGCATCCCAGAATTTGCCACCACATTTTCCAGTCCCTAGCATCCAGCAATAGGAAACAAGGAAAAACTGCACCACACAGAGGGTATTGTCTTAATTAAGTAGTCAATCAATTTGATAGAGTGGAGGGCCTATTTCCAAGATGTCCACAGCTCGGGACGTAGCACATATACACTACTTTGATCAGGACGAAAGAAGAGTTAATGAGGTATACAAGAGATCCTCGCTGGGCGGGAAGCAGCCACTTGAGAGAGAGAGAGAGAGTCTGTTTCAACAGGAATTTTTTAGATATCAATAACAAAGTGTTGGGGCAATGTGATGCTTTGTTCGATAGGAAGTAATCAGAGGGGCGAGGGAGTAGGGAGAGGGGGATTAGAGGGATGAGGAGTGGGGAGGTGGCATCTCCCAGTATCCTCTGCTGGTGGCATTGTGAACTAATTCAGTTGATATCTCCACAGCAGGGCGAGCACATAGAGCAGCTGCCTCCACTGACCTGGTATGGAAAATGAGTATTTCGAAGCAAAACAAGAAGTGAGTCTGGTATCAAAGGGACGGCGGCACCTGATGATTTGTTCAGGGATTAAGGAGCAGGTGACCAGAAGCTGCTACTGAAGGTGGTGGTCCAGTACTCCCGCAGTTGCTGCCTGCTGTTCATCGTGCATGCAGCCGTGATCCCGTCGTCGCCTGGTAGTCTGCGGACAGCATGCATGAAGATGCAAGTGTGTACATTCAGAAAGTTCCAGGTCCAGAAATCTGGAGCCAGGACTGTCAGACTTAGATTGAGATCCTCAACGGGGCTTCAAACCAAAGGATCTTCATCAGCTCTGGAAACAACAGTGCAAATTTCAAGCTCTGCTTGCACTCCACGAGTGAGGCCAGCAGTCTTCACCACCTCCAACAGCTGCCAGTATGAACTGAGGGCCCCATCAGAACCCATACGATGGATATCATTGGTGCCAACATGAGCCACAACTTTCAGATGACTGAACCCTGCACACCCAACAGCTGCGGGCAGGCCGCCTCCACATCTCAAATGGGGCCACCTGGCAGACATGTCGAGTGCACATTGGCTTTTTATCCAGCCCTGAATCCCATCTGTCTAAGGCCTAACGCTGGAACTCCCAATAACTTGTAAACACCTCCCACTGTGTGCCTTCTCGGAGCTTGCTGAAGCAGCGGCCACAGCAGGGTTACCACCCACTACTCACTCTACGGTAAGGTTGGAGCCACCATGTCGGGTACACTAAGAGATGCCTTGGCAGCAGAGCCCTTGGGTAAAACAAGCGACACCTGAAGAGTCCCATGTGATGTGCCAGATTCTCTGCCATCGCTAAACCCCAAGTCAGCAGCCTGAAGGTGACTGACTGAAGTCAAAAGCTCATTCAGCTGTTTGCAAACTGTGGCTAGCTACTCCTGCGTCCACACACAGCAAGCACACATGGCAAGACTAACTGAGGAAGAAAACTATAAAAGCAGGCAGGATCACAGATATACAACTTTCTACTGTCGTGAAGTGTCACCAATGGACACTGATGGGTTAATGAGCTATGTAGCTGGCTGTTCAGTGAGCAACTACTGTACTACAGACTGAATGAATTTATCCTTACAAAAACGTGAGATTAAACCTCTTAAACAGAACAACAAGCATGAAATTTAATAAATGTACCATGAGGTTCATAATAAATCATGTGGATGTGGACATTGATCAATGAGTAATGCTAAATATGGAAGAGTTTTATACTATGTACCTGCTCTTGTCATTTTAAATTAAAATACTGGTTACAGAGCTGAAAGCAAATTCAGGCTAGAATTATTATGACACAGAAGAGAAACCAATATGGTTATCATGTAACTGATATGGAGGAGGTGTTGAAAGACAGAGAAATTTCATGTCTAGGAGTAATCAGCGTAATAATAGAGGAAAAACTCAGGAGAGGAATAATACGGCGATTCTGGGACTTACCCCTCAAGTAAATGAAATGACTAATGAATTTTTAGGTACCAAGATGAGAACTTGCTAAAGGAAGAACTACTGGAAGAACATGAACAACCAGATGCAAAAACAGTAACATTAATAATGAGAGGATCAGTATGGGGATAGCCTGCGTATTTCTTGCTTGGCACTGGATCAGATATAAGCATTATTTCGAATGAGTTTTGGAAAAGAAATAAGGAAATTGGAAAGTCGATCATATCCTGTTACAGGACTATGCATTATAGGCACTGCAGAGTCAAATTAGAAAAAGAAATGGCCAAAGGTGTTAATAAATTTTGAATTAAGGAACACAGATACCAACAGTTTATGCCAGTAGTGTCAGGTATGAATGTAAAAGTATTGTCAGGTATGGACTGGATGGTGGAAATTGGTATAGTAGCTAATTTAAATTATGAACAAAAAGGGGAAAGTGTGTATCCCCTCAAAGACGAAAGATAGAGGTAAGAAGCAACTGGTTTCTTGGAGAAAATTGTGAACCCAGAGATGAGGAAACAAAGGTTAATCTAAATGAGAAAGAGAAAGAGGTAACAAAGAAATGGAAAGAGGAAGTGGGAAGGAAATATAATGGAACTACTATCTTAGATTAATGCGAGAAAAAAATTGAGAAAGTACTAATAGTATATAGAGCGTATGCAAGTAAACTTAAGGACAAGAATTATACTGCGTTTTTAAACCTCCTTACCTCATATTTATGAATGTAAGAGACAGTACGTAAAGAGTTAAACAAGATGATGACATGGGAAATTATTGAACGAACAGATACCCCATACAGCAATGCATTGTAGTTAGAAAACCAAGTAAGAAAATGCACTTAGTTCTAGATGCTCGTACACTGAAGCAAGCACGGAAGTGAAGAAGGATTGCCCCATGCCTATAGATAAGAAGTGAGGAAGTGCGTACATAAACAGCAGTTTAGAAATCAAAGAGACCACGCTTACAACACACCTTTAAATAAAATGGGTTCTCCAAAGAAGATTAAAACCCCAGGCAAATTAGAAATTCCAGCAGAACTTTCTTTAGCATGGTTTTAAATGGAATCTTCCATAACACAGCTGAAGTAGACATATAACAATAGCTAATAGCACAAGAAATTGACTTCTACAAGGTGTGGTACACCATCTCTACCGAGAAACATAATCAGTGACGAGATTTTAAGTGTCCTATACAGTCAGTAGGTGGAAGACCAAGTTCTGGTAAACTGTGTCATGAAAGACTACCACAAGACTGAAGGGTGAACCATTGTGACTGCCCCACTCCAAGTGGCCCAGTGTGGCAGACAGCTGAAGTACATAGATAAGTCTGAAAGGAGCACAGAGCAGCAGAGATGCTCTGGCCCCAGTACTACAGAATACCCAAGAACACACTAGGGAAGTCACAGTCATGGACGACCCTGGACAAATGATCAGAGGTATCTTGTCAATCTCTTTTAAGACTGCAAAACTGAAACTGAAGAAGTTTGAAGAAGAGCAGGAAAACGGTACTGCATACACTGAAACTCTGGAAAGAATCGAACATGAGAATCTAATTAGTAAAACAGCAAAGAGCACATGCAAACACACAGTGCATCACAGATGAAAGAATACATTTATTTCAACATATATGCTTATCGCCTTCACAATACATCATAACAAGGAGATGACAATAAGTACTTCAAAGTTCATAAGAAAGGTACTTCACTCACTGACACGCCCTCCTTCACCCTTGTCCTTGACTTCCACTAACTTCTGAACCTCTGATGAGTTTTCAACCTCAGGTTTTCAGGAAGCCAGTGACGTACTAGTCCCTTGCAATTTATTCCAAACTTACGTTGTTGTCTTCCACTTCCTTCTGCATAAAGAAAATCTCCAGATGCATGATCTGCACAATCTTCAGCAACTTTCTTCACACCATGATTATCGATGATATCTTCACAGGATGGGACAGCAAAGAATTTGATTAATCTCAATGAGCAAACTGTTCATCCACTTCGCCTATCTTACAGATACACTCACTACAGCAAACTCTGCTTCAATGGTAGTTAGTGCAACAGTTCACTTTTTAAAGTACTACAGCTTATAACAGCTGTCAGATATCCACTGAAGGATTCACAGTGATCTGGACCGGCTTCCCAGTCTACATTGGTATTCATATTGATTTTCTTAGGAGTCTTGCAGTTTGTGAGCACTTTATTTATTGTAACTCGCAAATAATGTAGTGTGTGTTTGATGGTACATCAGTGCTCCTCTCACGGATTGGTGCTGAACTAACTTAAATAAGTCATTGGATGTGTTAGGTCTGGCCTTGTACCCACTGCCAAGTATAGAGGACTTCCAATTGCAGTTCTGTATTTTGATACATCCTGTCGTTGAGCTTGCCTTCATCTGCCACTTTTTGTAGCTGTACATTCATGATGAGAGTATTTTCACAGATATGCAGTTTTCATTTTGGAATTCCTCGAAGATTTCTTTTGCATATGCTGTCTCGTATAAAATCATTGTTCTATATTCTCTTTTAACTCAAAATGACTGAGCCACTCAAGGTCCCTTAATTCGAATGTAGCACTTATGATATTTTTAATTTTCTTTGTTTCGCTGTACAACATTATTTCATCTACATATGCAGTCACAAAGAATTCACACTGTAGATCATAGTAAACACATTAGCTAACTACAGACTATGGCATACCTTGTTTGTGCAGAAACTCATCTAGTGTTCCACTACATCTTTTACTGAACTGATGCACTTGTCCAGTCTGCAGATCCACTCTCCATTATTGAATTCCTCTTGTTCTGGTATGTCATTGAATTTCTTTAGTTTGTCTGTGAAACCAATTGGTAGATACACATTGACTCCATCTTTTACATCAGCATATGTCACAATGACATCTAACTGATGAATTTCCAATTGCATTCAATAGCTAGTACCATCAACAGTCACACAGTTTTCAGTTTTACAAATGTACTGTATTATTTATCAGAATCAATTCTTGATCTTTGCTCATTTCCTAAAGGTACCACTGCGTCTGGCAATTCCTTCATTTTCATCACACTTCGATTTGAAAATCCATTTCTTCAAATCGTCTTTGTGTTGTTAGTTTGTGGCGTAGTTCGGTTCTGAATTAGGTTATCCAGTTCAAGTGACAATGCATTTTGCCCTTTGTTTTAAGCAGTAGCTGACGTGTCTTCCTGTGCATTATGTGGATCTTTGTCTATTGGTATATTCTCCTTTTCAACTGCACACCCCTTCCTTCCATGTCCTGAAGTCTGTCAGACATTCTCCTGGTTTGACTTGTCACCCAGAACACGTTCTGTAGTTTTCGTTTATTTTAGGTTCTCGTAGTTTACAGATACTACTATCTGTTGTAAAGTAAACGTTCTGAGCACTTTCATCCTCCCCTTCAGTCTCCTATTTTACATCATTGTGTTTGGAAGCTATGCATTATTTTAAATCTTCATTTTGTTTGCCATCTGGTACTTCCCCTGTTTCCATAATATCTACATTCTGTAATGTTCAGCCATCATCTACAATGGCTGTGGTCTTCATATCAGTCACAAGGTAACAACTTTTTTCAACTTTGAAGGACAGATATTTTCATGAAATACAACATCTCTGGCAATCATTATATTTTCCTTTTCTGGTTGCCACAATCTGTAGGCTTTTAAGATTTCTGAATATCCAACCATTAAATGAGACTATCCTTTTGATTCAAATTTGCCACACCAGTTTTTATTTTTTGCCCACAAACAATATCTGAATAATCATAGATGATCAGTATTTGTTTCTCACCCTCGCCATGGTTTGTAGGGACTTTCTTCACCATTTGTTGTTGTTGGACATCTCTTTTGCAAGTAATTTGCTCTTGCTGTTGCTTCGCCCCAGAAATTTTGTGACATTCCATTCTCCAAAAGCATGCATTACGCAGTATTTAAAAAGGTTTTTTAGAACCATTCTGCAACACAGTTTTGTTGAGATGTACCAGGTGTGGTCAACTGCCTCCAAATTCCTTTATGGAAGTGTTCCCTAGCAAATGACAGGGAATATCACAACCATGGAGTCAAAGCATTTAAATGCACATACAGGACGTTTCTGTAAGAGCGTGCAAAAATATAACGGGATATAGAGAATGCTACACTGAACAATTTAGAGATGGGAGACATTGGTCGGAGAAGCCAGCTTAAGGAGGAAGTAAACTTGTTTACCTTTGTGTCTAGGATTACTGTTTTCCACCTTATTTACAACTAACATGTGTACAAAATTACACATACAGTGCTGCTTATATATATTCTTTATCTCCTGCATGGAAAGAAGGAGGACGAGCCTGATTACCAGGAAATCATGATGCCGATTTTCTTTACTTTACTAGTCCATAAGGTGGTTCTGTTGTATAGTATTTAGATTGTCCCATGACAGAATGTGCTATGAAACAACGACAGATCCATTCATTAATCAGTGCTATTTGGAGTCGTGCATTACAATATGATGGAGCAGTACCTGTAGTTTCGCAGAACTCACTGACATGCAAATTGAGTAAGGGTAAGTACATTGAATGTTCTCGCTGCTGAAACGCTGTACAGGGAACGATTTCCTAACAGGCATAATCCGTCATGACGAGAATGCAAGAGACTAGTTCATTGGAAAGAGCGAATGAAGGCATGGCATGAGGACCACTCACACACCCGATTTTGAGGAGGAGGTGCTGGAATGTGTTGCTGTGGTCCCCACTACAAGTACTTATCGTGTTGCACATGAAATGGCCGCTGCACAAGTAGTTGGGCTGCGTTGTTACCAAATTTATTGAGAATGGTGGTTCCAAAATGGTGGCCATGGATGTGGTAATGTAGCACTGATGTCACGGTGGGGAGTTCAAATTTTGGCGGGAAAATAGGCAAATTGGGCTATCTCCGCTAACCTCACTCCACCTCCTTCCTTTCCCCAAATGGAAATTGGTGGGTTAAGGACTCAGACTATGGTGGGCTGCTGGACAGGATGGGCGTAAATCTTTTATTTTGTATGCATTGTGGTATATTGTTTATTTAAACAATTTGAACTGTCATGGATAGTAGCTCTACCCAGAGTGTTCAATCTGAGGTCTGTAGTCCAATTGACCTAGTTCATAATACCACCACCAGAGGTCGCTGTTGGCCCTCCCCATATCCCCTCCCCTTCCTTATCATAATCCAAGATGGTGGTCTGGGGAAATAATGGCGGGAAATTCGCTTGGTCTCTGCTGAGATCTCCAAGAGGATTGACGTAATCCTTTACTGTATACAATGCATTTGATGGATACAATGTCTATGCTGGAGAGGGAGGAGTTTAACAGGAATATTAACTGTAATCACACAGCTGAGGGCTGTATCAATAGCCACCTGCACGATGCATGGAAAGCAGTGATATTTGGTGAATGTATGAAGTAGATGAAACTCTTAATCAAATAATGAAGATGCAATTGAATGAGGCTAAGTTACACTTTGTAACTCATTCTGACAAATGCATGTGCTGTAACTGTAGATCATTCGATAAAAGTCCAGTCAGTCTTCTGAAATGCAAGAGGCAAGAATTTCATCCACTCTGGTGCATGCGCTCACGGCGCCAGCACAAGACGGTCACAGTTCGGCCATTCACTAAGCACTTCCTGTTGCGCTGGAAATATCTGCAGTATTCCTCCTTTCCATCCCTAGTGCATGGAAGCACCTTGTCGTTGAACACGAATTACTTCAGGAATTGTTAAATCCGATGTTAAGCGATGTGCGGAATATTGTCACATACATATCTTGAAGATGTCACAGGAACTAAATCTACGACTGCACAAAGAGAGAGAGAGAGAGAGAGAGAGAGAGAGAGAGAGAGAGTACTTTGCAGATGACACAAGAATATTTAATTTGAGGAGAAATTACACGTTTTATTTCGAGGAATACCATCACCACACTTGAACACTGACTCTAAAAGAAGATTGAGGCTCATTTGTGAAAGCTTCCTGAGACAGTTTGCACGCTTTTACGGAAAATATCAAAATTTCCCCTTGTCCTTGAGCAGAAGCTGCTTCATGTGCTATTAAAGCCAATCGAATATGTCTCTAAATACTCTTTCAAAAAGATCGCTGCACAGTAGTTTGCTTCAGTTTTGCGATGTATATCGCCAAACTCGAACAATAACTCTAAAAAGATCAGGGCACACTTGTAAAACCTCCTAGTGTTCCTCCCTGAGATAGTTCACGCGCTTTTGTGGGAAGTAGATCCCGAAACCGATATTAGCTGCAATGTCTCATTTTACACGCCAATGCAACTATATCTGGAAGTCGAAACAAATATCTGGGGAAACCAAACAGCACACTGACCACTAATACGTCCAAGGAGGTATGACTACAGCTTTGTTCACACCCACACGTTTTGTTTTTCCATCAGGACTTCGAGGTTCACAACTGACATTAACACATTTCGATTCACTGGCTCACACTGAAAGCTAGACATTGCATGTTGTAAATTATGTTATTGCTGCTCACACAACACACAGAATGATTGAAATAAAAGACAGAGTTGTGTCTCTCAACGATAAAAAAATGCGGACGACATCACAACATATGAAAAATGGAAGAGTTCCACAGCATTGTGGAGCGTTTCCAAACAGCTGTCTGAAGGTGATTGGTGACCTCTACATTTAAACTCATCTTTCACAGTGATGGGATAGCAGACAACCCAGTATCCCATTTCGATTGATTCCTTATATTGCAATCATGTACGTGATCACTGTTTCAGTACTAGTCATCCCCGGAAGTTGTTGCTCCCACCAAAACTCTCTCTCCACTTCTCTGTACTTTTCACCAATAGCGTTCTTGCGGTGTCAGCTATCAAATATCTGATAGAGAGTTGCTGTATGGTTTTTTTAACAACATTCCATTATATGTCTATTGAGGTAATAGTGACACATGCAAGTTGACCACTGTCTTTGATGCTTTCCTGGAAAAAAGAGAACCATCTGCCTCTAAATTGATTTACATCTGCTTTAAAGGATGACAGCAAGTGGATGAAGTGATCGGTTGAAATAGGATTGTAACGAGGTATGATTTAGTGGTGGACTGATGATGCATTCTAGAGAGAGGGAGATGTTACTGCAGGTCATTTATCATGCATTTGACATCCTTTTCCCGTTGTTCTCTTGGGATGTGTTAGTTGTGTGTCCACCCAGGAATTAGTTCCTGTCAGCTCAGCAACTATTTTAAAAACATTACAAATTCAAGAGAAAACATCGAAAAAGAAGCGAACAAAAATTACAGAGCTGTTTTCATCCATGTTGGGACAAATTCCCTCCGCGGATACAGCGAAGAGAAAATTATAAACGAATCAAAAAATATAATCCGATCAGCCAGAAAAATTTACCCTGCTTCCAGGATAGTGATCAGTGGAATCATAAACAGGTGGTCAATGAGTGACATTTATATCAATCGTATCAATTACAGAATTTATGATTGTTGTGACAGACTAGGTGCTATATTAAAAATTATTTGTTTAAATGAACACAGTCTTAGCTCTAATACAATAAATATTTTAAATAAAATTGAAAATTTCAATGTTGCAAGCAGCTACTGCAGGGAGAAAAAATCTAATGGACGTTGCTGCATACTCCTGAACTCTTCTATAAGCTATGAAGTGAAAACAGATTTTAATTGTTTAAATGAAGACTGTATATTCGAAAGCTGTTGTGAAGAGATTAAGGGCCTAAATATGTTAATCATTCCAGCTTATAGAGTTCCAGAAAGGGCTTTAGTCACACCATTCCTCTCCAAATTCCAGTACACACTAGAAAACTAAAGAAAGAAAAGAAGGAAAAATTGTAATAACAAAAGATTTTAAATAAACATTGCAAATGACAATGAAGAATCAACAGAATTTATTGATTCGGTTAAAAGTCTGGTTTTAAATTAAATTTTTTGGAGTACACCAAAGAAAATATTCACTAAGCAACATGCATTGACAACATTCTAACAAATTACTACTTTGATAATGTACTTAAATTCTCTCAAGACTTAGGACTTTCTGATCACTCAGCCGTGTTTGTCTCACTGCCAAAAACTGATAAACGTAATATGAGAAAAACTTATATCAGGAGAAGTTCAATAAAACAAATATTTAAATATTCTATGAGAAACTAAGTAAATTTGAGTGGTGTTTTGGGTTGATGATTCAACAAATGAAAACTTTAGTACATTCTTAAACAGTTTTCTTGAAGTATTTAATGAAACTTTCCCACCAAGATCATATTGCAACAAAACAACAGTAAGGTAAGATGTATCACACCAGGAATAAAAATATCCAGTGAGAGGAAAAGGAAACTACACAATCGGCTGAAGTACAACAAAGATCCTGATTTTGTAAGATATGTTAGGAACTATAAAACTATTTTTAAAATAGTTGTGAAAGCTTCAAAACAAATGGCAGATAAAAAATTCATTCTAGGGCAGAAAACTAAAACAAGGGCAGTACGGTCTGTAGTTAAGTCTGAATTAGGTGTACCAAAACACAAACAAGATATTTCAAAAATCAAACTTAAGGAAAAATCGGTTGTAAATCCAGCTCAAATATCTGACAGCTTCAATGAGTACTTCATAAATGTAGCAAAATCTGATTTAGACATAGCAAATTATGGGCAGAAAGAAATAGTTTTGGGGTAAAAGGCAATACCAGTGACTGTCTTAAAAAATTCAACAAAAACTCGCAAAATTTGTTGAAAATGTAATACTCATCTTAAAAGACAAAACCTCTGCTGGCTGGAATGGGATGCCCACCAAAGTAATTAAAAAATTTTATAATATAATAGCTCATCGTCCCTCCCCCCCATAATAAACAAATCCTTTGAGTAAGGTCACTTCCATAATCTCGTGAAATATGCGGAAGTAAAACAATGTTTATAATTGGTTCTGGGGATAATATGGGAAATTATCGCCCCATTTCAATACTCCCTGTCATATCAAAAATATTTGAAAAAATTGCTGCTTTACATATACAAAGCTTCATCACACAGAATGATAACATTTCACATAACCAATTTGACTTCCAACAAGGCAAAAACACAGTAGATGCAGTGAAAGAGTTTATTGAAAAAATTGCTTCAACACTAGATAGGAAAGCTAATGTTGCAGGAATATTCTGTGATCTTACAAAAGCATTCGGCTCTGTAAACCATGCTCTGATGCTTTTGAAACTCAACAGGTATGGAATAAGGGATATTGCTTTGAAATGGTTTGAATTACATCTCTTGGAGAGAAAATAAAGGGTAGTAATCATATCAGATGGAGCAGATTACGTCTCAGAGTGGAAAACTGTGTCACATGGTGGACCTCAAGGCTCAATGCTTGGACCTTTTTTTATTCCTGTTCTGTGTAAATGACTTTCCTCTCAATATAAATACTCATTTAACTTAGTTCACAGACGACACTTCTGCTCTAATTGAAAACGAAAATTCTTACTATATACCACAGAGTGCTATGAATACCTTAAGTAACTTGAAAACATGATTCAGTCTAAATGGCTTAAGGTTAAATATCTCAAAAACCCACATGATGTGTTTTAAAACCAAACAGTCGAACACTGAAGAAATCTGTATCAATCAAAACAATCAAAAAATGGAAGATCTTGACTCAGTCAGGTTCCTGGGAATAAACATAGACAGAACTTTGAGTCGGAATTCTCATATAGGATATCCAGCAAATACATTAAACAGCCTTGCATTTGTAATAGAAGTTTTAGCCATTGGGACTAATATGGCCACCAGAAAAATAGCATACTGTAGCTACATTGAAACTGTTATTCAATATGGAATAATTTTATGGGGAAACTCTGGAAACGTCAAACGAATTTTAAAGTTGCAAAAAAGAATCATTTGCAACATATACTCTGCACAGCCAAGGGCATCGCATTATTTAAAGACCTAAAAATATTAACTGTCCCCTCTTTATACATCTTTGAGGTGGTTCTTTCCTATGCATCAGAGCTGATCTATTAAAAAAAATCATTTTGAACACTCATACAACACAAGACATAAGGAAACCTTTTTGCTCACCTCACATTGCTTAAAATTGCATATTCAGATTCCTCAATATTTAGTCATAAAAATTCAGTACACAATAAAAGTGTGTGACATAATGAATATGAAGATAAATATTTTAAAAAGCGAGTGACATGATTGTCTAATTGGACGATGCTACTAGTCTGTGGAAGATTTCATGAAGGACGAAGCAATAGTTTGAGCTGGATCCCTAAAATGGAATAAAAATTTCTGATAATAATAGCAGATGTAAATACTGTAAAAATACTGTAAGTTTAACAAATTTAAAAAAAGTAAATTCTCTACAAAGTATTATTGTGTGAAAAAATTTCAAATAAGCTAATTGTAACCTTGACATGTCACCTGTACATCAAACATATGTTCTGAAACTGTGAACACTATGAGACAAATAAAACACATTACACATTACATTACATTACAACCCGCATTTGACTCATATGCAATTGCGTGTTCTGTGTGTGACTTAGAGCACTATCTACATGTAATCGTTAACAGCAAACCTCTCCATACAACAGTCATCAATGGACTTCCAACTCATGTGTGATGATCATGAAACATGTCCATCCTGTTTTGACATCCTCCTCTAGCTGAACGAATATTTATGTAATGTACTCCATTCCCCTACTGCATCTTGGGCATAAAATCGAGTCTCCAGTTTCATAACTACGGTGATTTTAAGTTAGTGGAAGGTGTTTTTGAGGTACTGTTATCTCTGTGGATACATCTGCTTGACAGATGTCCTGTTTATGGAGTTAGTGGCAGTATGACATGGAATTTCACATGTCTTATGCAGCTGCTATTCGTTTTTTGTTTCCTTGTGAGAGGCATTCTCTGATGCAGACGATCATTTTATAGGACTGATGTGAGCATAGTATAATTTGTGAACCACGATCCGATGCGAACAGCAGGTGCTACACACGCCTGGAAAGTTGTATAGTGCATGTATCACAAAGACTCTATATTTTTTCTCTTTGGTGTAGAAGAAAGTAGTCTTATCATCTTAGTGTTTGTCACCATAGTGAGTGGGATAGAAAACTTGCAGAGTGGATGTATGTCACACGTTGAACGTTTATGCTCTGCATTAGAGTGCATGTGTTTATGTTCTATGATCATTTGTCTCTTTATCAGTACCTTCTTGGTGGTGACCCCAGACACTAGAACAATTCTTTAGAATTGACAGCGTAGTTGATTTACGTAAAATGCTTCAAACTCCATCCGTCTGGAGCTCCATCATGCACAAAACCACACTTTCTTCTTAACCATCTGTTATATCATCACAACACGTTCATATCTACTACACACTGATAAGGGATGCTAACATACCTTACAAAATCAGGATCTTTGTTGTACTTCAGCTGATTGTGTAGTTTCCTTTTCCTCTCACTGGATATTTTTATTCCTGGTGAGATGCATCTTATCTTACTTGTTATTTTGTTGCAATATGATCTTGGTGGGAAAGTTTCATTAAATACTTCAGGAAAGCTGTATAAGAATGTACTAAAGTTTTCATTTGTTGAATCATCATCCCCAAAACACCACTTAACTTTACTTAGTTTCTCATAGAATATTTCAATATTTGTTTTATTGAACTTCTGGAGAGATTTGGTGCCCATGGATGGGTGCCATGAGTAAGACTGGTGCAGAACAGTCTTAGCTGAACAGCAGTTATGGACTTGGTTTGCACTGCTCCTTCACGAGAAGTGGAACGTAGCGGTCTACCTCTTGTCAGCTGCAAATTAAATCGGTGACAGTGGTGCAGGGAGAGTCGGCCAAAGACAATGCGAGGAGCTCATTCATTCTCTAACTTTATCGTCAGAATGCGAGAATCCTCTATGACTCCCATCTGAAAAGGGAAGACGAGCAGTCGTAATCGTAAATTATGCACTATGATCTAAGTGGTAGAAATATAGCGTGGACTAGACTAATGTCTGAAGCGGTGCTGGCAGGTTGATACCGTGAATCCTGCAGGGATGTCCATAAATCCGTAAGAGTACGAGGGGGTGAAGATCTCTTCTGAACAGCATATTGCAAGATATCGCAGATATGCTCAACGATGTTCATTTCTAGAGAGTTTCATGGCCAGCAGAAGTGTTTTAACCCAGACGAGTGTTCCTGAAGCCACACTGTAGCAGTTCTGGGCGTGTGGGGGTCGATTGTTCTGCTGGAATTGCCCAAGTCCATCTGAATGCACAATGGACATGAGTGGATGCAGGTGATCAGACAAGATGCTTACATACATGTTACCTGTCAGAGTCCTATCTAGACATGTCAGGGGTCCGATGTCACTACAACTGCATGCATCCCACACCATTACAGAGCCTCCACCAGCTTGAACAGTCCCCTGCTGATATGCAGGGTCCATGGATTCATGAGGGTGTCTCCAGTCCAATACAAGTCCACCCACTTGATACAATTTGAAATGAGACTCGTCCAACCAGACAACATGTTTCCAGTCATCAACAGTGCAATGTAAGTGTTGATACTCCCAGGTGAGGCATAAAGCTTTGTGTCATGCAGTCATCAAGGGTACATGAGTTGGCCTCCATCTCTGAAAGCCCATATCGAAGATGTTTCATCGAATGGTTTGCACGTTGATACTTGTTGATGGCCTAACACTGAAATTTGCAGCAATTTGTGGAAGGGTTGCACTTCTGTCACATTGAACGATTCTCTTCAGTCGTCGTTGGTCCTGTTCTTGCAGGATCTTTTTCCAGCCACAGCGATGTCAGAGATTTGATGTTTTACCAGATTCCTGATATTCACAGTACACTTCTGAAACGGTCGTACAGGAAAATCCCCACTTCATCGCTACCTTGGAGATTCTGTGTCCCATCGCTTGTGCGCTGACTGTAACACCCATCCAAACTCACTTAAATCTTGATAGCCCACTACTGTAGCAGCAGTAACCGATCTAACAACTGCATCTGACACTTATTGGCTTATATAGGTGTTGCCAACCACAGCGCCGTATTCTGCCTGTTTATATATTGTATTTGATTATGCATGCCTGTACGAGTTTCTTTGGAGCTTCAGTTTATATGTTTGAGAATTAACAATGAGTGATTGTACTGCACAGTCATCTATATACATTTGCTATCTAGTAAATGGTTTAGCGATGATACAGAAAGAGTGTCATTGGTCAGTGCTGAAATTACAAAAATCTGGTAAAACTGCTGAAACTGACTGCATTATCAACTGTGATGCTTATTACAGCACACTGTTCCATATTGACAGTGTCTGTTCCATCCCATCCGTCCACTGGTACATTGTTGATTTCCACTGAATGATGACTGACATCACTTGTTTGAGATGGAGGGAGAGTCATGGTGTAGACAACACCTCCCAGGGATGGATAGCACTGAAATAGTGATCGTGTACATGGCTGAAATATAAGGAATCACTCGAAATGGAACATCAATCCATCTGCTACCCTGTCACTGTGAAAGATGAGTTTAAATGTAGCGGTCATCAATCATCTTTGGACAGCTTTTTGGGTTGAAATGCTCCACAATGCCATTAAACTCATCCACTTTCCATGTGTTGTCCAGCCTTCTGCATTTTTTTTTTTTTTTTTTTTGTCGGTAAGAAACACCGCCTCTGTCTTTTATTTCAATCATCCTGTGTGTTGTGGGAGCGGCAGCGACGTAATTTACACAACTTTCAGTGAGAGCCAATGGATTGAAATGTGTTAATATCAATTCAGAACCTGTCACAGACCTCGAACTTGTAGCAGAAAAAAACAAACCGTATGATGGTGTGCAAAGATGTAGTCATACATTTCTTGGAGGTGTTACAGCAGAAAAAACAATTTAGCAACAACGACGCAGGAACCCTCTCCAACTGATAGTCTGTGGAATATGGTCCTCCTACAGTACAAGTGACGAAACTTGACTCTGGTCTGTGTAGGTGAATTCAATCAATGGCCACCTGTTCCAATGGAAGCTGTATGTTTAACAGGATCGCCACATCTGATCGATGGCAGCACACAGGTACTACATGTTTCTCGATACACTGGAAAGATGCGGTAAAAATCTCATCAGTTCTCTATCAGATAGTTCGTAGTTTTCCTCTATGGTATGGTACAAAATAACGATGGTAGAGAGAATATATGGGTGAGAGACGTGAGATGCATATGCCCTTCACTTTGCAGAAACGGTATGTAGTTTGGAAATGCACCACAATGCAGTAGCAAAATCCTTGTCCTTCTTCGAGTTTCCATAACTGCTCGTATAGGTCTTTACTGCTACCTGGTGTTGCAGGGGAAAGTTTCCTTTGGCGCTGGCCTTACACATTGTACATGGTTGGCAGAGCTATACCAACATGTTCCTGTTAGCACCGAGTAGTCAAAACACGGTCCTGTCGCAGTTACTCACCTCATCCTGTTTCTCCACGAGTTGCAGAAGGTAGTAGATACAGCACTCTCCGACTTCTGGTCAGTTTTGACTTAAATTGGAACGATCACATGAAGAAAGTTCTAGGGAGGGCAGGGCAGAGACTGAGGAACAGTTACAAGATGCATAGGGACTGTCTAAATGGATATTGGAGTTTTACTGTATGGGTTTCTTAGCAGATAGGTTCGAAAAAGGTGACTCTTTTCGAGATATGAGAGTGTCACAAATACGATTCACTAGTGGCCATAATCATTAAAAGACATCTCCATAGGATTCAATGCAGTTATGTGGGTGAATGGAAAGACTTGATTCCAAATCGCAGACAGCATTTCTACCAGAATGCGTAAGACTATAGATCTGGAAAACCAGTGTATTGCTCATAGGATTTTGTACATTTCTTAGGACCTCAGTCTAGCATTGCATTTTTTTAAAGGGATTCATCACATAGCACACCATCTACTGTGTGTGATCATTTTCAATCAACCGTCATCCTGCTCTCCTACAACCCAGTGGATATATCACAGGGCCTCTGACATGGCATTGAGATAGAATGCGTTTAAATACTGTTTGTTAGCGTAAGAAGTATCTTGCGGCAGCATGAGAGAGCTGGAGATATCGGCTTAACAGCATCTCCCTCAGCTGAATAACTTTCTAAATTCAGTGAAAAGTGTGATTTTATTACGAGCTTAGACTGCTGGCGAAGTGCAGCTGCGCTTTCGGTCCGTTAATACACACTCTAGTGATCACCGACTGCATTCAGTGTCGCGGTATTTTTGTGGAAGACCACTTCATTCAGAAGCAATACCACACCTCGATTTATAAAGCTTGTATAATTTTGAACATGGATATCGCTAGACCGATTTTTATGCAGGCTGATAGTAACATAGTCGTTGCAATCGTGTTTTTAAAATCTGGCCGCTTATAAGACGATTATGTCTCTCTTCCTAAGACACAGTGGTACCACTCGCAAAAAAAGCAAATGAAGCATGTCCATTCATCGTGGATTTTCGCTCAGTAGAGTTTGGTGTCAACAGCATTCAGTTATAGGCGAAGTATTATACTTAGTAGAGGATGTATGATAGATTCGCTGTGATCAGCAGGCTTATAAAGTATGTGTTGGGGTGTTACTGTGGTCAATATTCCGACATGTGCAAAGAAAATCACTATGTCCTGCCGCAAGGAAGGTTGGATTTGATGAGGAAAGTTGCAATTTCAGCATATCCATAGCTGTAAGGGGAATGAAAGATTTTACGTGGAAAGCTATGTCCAGTCATAAGGAGGATATACACTCCTGGAAATTGAAATAAGAACACCGTGAATTCATTGTCCCAGGAAGGGGAAACTTTATTGACACATTCCTGGGGTCAGATACATCACATGATCACACTGACAGAACCACAGGCACATAGACACAGGCAACAGAGCATGCACAATGTCGGCACTAGTACAGTGTATATCCACCTTTCGCAGCAATGCAGGCTGCTATTCTCCCATGGAGACGATCGTAGAGATGCTGGATGTAGTCCCGTGAAACGGCTTGCCATGCCATTTCCACCTGGCGCCTCAGTTGGACCAGCGTTCGTGCTGGACGTGCAGACCGCGTGAGACGACGCTTCATCCAGTCCCAAACATGCTCAATGGGGGACAGATCCGGAGATCTTGCTGGCCAGGGTAGTTGACTTACACCTTCTAGAGCACGTTGGGTGGCACGGGATACATGCGGACGTGCATTGTCCTGTTGGAACAGCAAGTTCCTTTGCCAGTCTCGGAATGGTAGAACGATGGGTTCGATGACGGTTTGGATGTACCGTGCACTATTCAGTGTCCCCTCGACGATCACCAGTGGTGTACGGCCAGTGTAGGAGATCGCTCCCCACACCATGATGCCGGGTGTTGGCCCTGTGTGCCTCGGTCGTATGCAGTCCTGATTGTGGCGCTCACCTGCACGGCGCCAAACACGCATACGACCATCATTGGCACCAAGGCAGAAGCGACTCTCATCGCTGAAGACGACACGTCTCCATTCGTCCCTCCATTCACGCCTGTCGCAACACCACTGGAGGCGGGCTGCACGATGTTGGGGCGTGAGCGGAAGACGGCCTAACGGTGTGCGGGACCGTAGCCCAGCTTCATGGAGACGGTTGCGAATGGTCCTCGCCGATACCCCAGGAGCAACAGTGTCCCTAATTTGCTGGGAAGTGGCGGTGCGGTCCCCTACGGCACTGCGTAGGATCCTGCGGTCTTGGCGTGCATCCGTGCGTCGCTGCGGTCCGGTCCCAGGTCGACGGGCACGTGCACCTTCCGCCGACCACTGGCGACAACATCGATGTACTGTGGAGACCTCACGCCCCACGTGTTGAGCAATTCGGCGGTACGTCCACCCGGCCTCCCGCATGCCCACTATACGCCCTCGCTCAAAGTCCGTCAACTGCACATACGGTTCACGTCCACGCTGTCGCGGCATGCTACCAGTGTTAAAGACTGCGATGGAGCTCCGTATGCCACGGCAAACTGGCCGACACTGACGGCGGCGGTGCACAAATGCTGCGCAGCTAGCGCCATTCGACGGCCAACACCGCGGTTCCTGGTGTGTCCGCTGTGCCGTGCGTTTGATCATTGCTTGTACAGCCCTCTCGCAGTGTCCGGAGCAAGTATGGTGGGTCTGACACACCGGTGTCAATGTGTTCTTTTTTCCATTTCCAGGAGTGTAGTATTTGTATTTGCAGAGCCACAGCCGTCAGGAGGGGATATTTCTGATACTTCGCTCATAGTCGAATGTCATCAGATTGAAGCTGCTATCGTGATATTTAACTGTAATTACAGTGATAAATATATGGCTGACTTCCTAGGACGATTCTGGCTGGTGTGCAGTGCGTGTGGCTGAGGTAGTCTGTGGCCGGAATGATTGACACTTCCAGCTTATAGCGGCAGCCGTGGTCTTGAGCTCCCGAACTGGACAAGCTGAGGGACAAGAATGCAGCTGATCTAACCGTGTCGCCCTCTAGGCAGGTGAATAGCGAACTAAAACTCAGTGCATGTTGGGCAGCTTTCGTGATCTCGTTTGTTGGGAGTATTCTCCGTGGAAATGTGAGAAGATTCAGTATGGGCGTCTATTTGTGATGTACAGTTATTCACTCCCATGTAAATTGACTGGTTGACTGCTTGAACTGCCATTCTGTACATTTCCCGTCTTTTCTTGGTTGAGACAACATCGATTGTGATGGGTGTTGTGTACATCTATGTGGTGAAAAACAGGCGGAAGAGACATTTCCTGGATCTCTAGACGTGAGAAACATCTTAACTGACTTTGTAAAGTACAAGGATGATTTGGAATCTGTTATCACTGATATCGATATTCGTTAAAAAATACGAGTGGAACTAACACTTTCCCCTGTTTTCGAGTTTTCATTTAAAGATCTTCGCAGATGAGACATGTTTATAGTTACTCAGTGTTTTGGAGCACGTCCCATATAATGAGGTAGCTAAAGTGTCGATATTGTAGGGATGTAATTTCCACTCCTTATCTTCGGATTAATAATGCGCAAGCGATCGTTATCGTCCTGCTATGCGCTTCATATCGAAAAGTATACCATAAATGATATGATATTGTGGCACACCATGTGAGTCTGGAGATGGCTGTAGAAGGCATGGCAACAAGCAAGCAGGTTGTGGCTAGAAACAGTAACGCCTTTGTGCCTGGGGAACCAGCCCAACCTTTGTACAACAGTTCAGAGAGTGGCTGCCGTCCACGGAGGGCACTCTAATTGACATTAGCCCAGCGTGTGTGGTGGGCCAGTTGCCTTGTGACTGCGGGCCACAGTGAATGACCGACTGACCTCCCAGGAAATATCTAGTGCTGAGACTATATACGGTGCAAGTGCCTATGTTTTATGGGCTCTGTCTGTCTTCGCGGTATATGTATAAGTGTCTGGTGGTCGATAGCTATATGCAGGATGCAGAAGCGATGCTTTGTATGGTGCAGGATACGAGTTGTGTTTACTACATCGATACGGTATGGTGGCACAATCGTTTGTTGTCACATAGTCTAGTTGGGGAAATGTTTCAAACCAAATAATTCAAGCTTTTCTCGACAATAGCACAGTAGTGTAACTGAGGAAGTGTCTTTGGCGATAGTTTCCGTAAATCGTGATCTGTATACCACTTTTGAGGTTCAAATGGTCCAAAGGCTCTGAGCACTATGGGACTTAACATCTGAGGTCATCAGTCCCCTAGAACTTAGAGCTACTTAAACCTAACTAACCTAAGGACATCACACACATCCAGGCCCGAGGCAGGATTCGAACCTGCGACTGTAGCAGTCGCGCGATTCCGGACTGAAGCGCCACTTTTGAGGGTTTAACAGTCAGTGCAATATGACTTCTGTATGTTTTTCGATCTGTACAAATAGTCCGCCGTTCAAAGTCTCGTAATTTGTCCGTCTGCAGAAAGTGGTGGACAGTGGTCCCACACCGGCAGCAGCAGTTTGACCCGTAAATTCAGTAAGAACCAATGAGAATGCTCCATTCACAGGATGTTCCATGACATCAGAGAGGCACAAGAGACCATTTGTGTGGTGCATAGGAGTCTCATTTGTGTGGTGCATAGAAGTCTCTACAGACTGGTTCGAACAAGTCAGGGGCAAGGTATCTAAAGAAAGTTCCATGACGCCTGGGAGTCACGTGATGACTTCTTTGTTCGACTGTTCACAGACAAGTCCAAGCAGACCATCCTTCTCTAGTTCGGGCAGGCAGGATGCTGTCTCCCACTCGCCACTGTGGCTTTAGATCATCTCCAGACCAGCAGCTGTAAGACATTGAAAATTCACCGAAAATTCCAGCCCCTTTTCTCGTCTGTAGGACAATACTCCGCATTTTTTTTCATGATCTGTTGTGGGATTCGAAATACCTCATGAACGTTTAGATATCTAAATGTTCTGATTTTTCCATCTGTGCTTAGACAGCAGTGTGCTTTGAGAAGTGAAAAAAATGGTTGAAATGGCTCTGCGCACTATGGGACTTAACATCTGTGGTCATCAGGCCCCTAGAACTTAGAACTACTTAAACCTAACTAACCTAATGACATCACACACATCCATGCCCGAGGCAGGATTCGAACCTGTGACCGGAGCGGTCACGCGGTTCCAGACTGAAGCGCCCTTGAGAAGTGAGAAAGATAAAAGAAGAGCCTTAACATCCCTGACTCCAACAGCAAATGTAAACTAAGCCCACTCAGCGTTTCAGAAAAGTGATAAACACTACAGCAGCTGTAGGACTCAGAAATTTTTCTCTCTCTGGCAGTGTCTTCAAATAGGCCGCTAAAACTCGAAAAGTATTGAGCGTCCTGATCAGAGTTACAGACATACTTATTTCGACTTCCAAATATAGCTGTTTTTGCGTGTAAAATAGGGTATTCCAGCTGATATCGGTTTTGGAATCTATTTCCCACACGAGAACGAGCAAACCGTCTCAGGGAGGAAGTTTGGGAGGTTCCTGCCGTGATCTTTTTAGAGTCCGTGTTCGAGTGTGGCGGTATACAATGCGAAATTGAAGCAAACTACTGTGCATCGATCTTTTTGAAAGTGTATTTAGAGACATATTCAATCGGATTTAGTAGCTCCTGAAACAACTTGTGCTCAAAGACAAGGGAAGGATGTGGTATGTCCCACAAAACAGTGCGAAGTGTCTCAGGGAAGTTTCACAAGTGGGCCACGATCAATTTTTTGAGTTCAAGTGTGGTGGTGGTATTCTTCGGAATAAATGTGTATTTACATGGCACATTGTTTAAATATTCTTGCATCATCTTCAAAGCTCTCTCTCTCTCTCTCTCTTTCAGCAGAAGTACATTTAATTCCTATAACAACTTCAAGATATGTATGTGACAGTATCTGCACATTTTTAAACACCAGATTTAACGACTCCTGAAGCAGTTCATGTTCCACGACAAGGTGCATCCGTGCGTCAGGGATGGAAAGGAGGAAGGGAGGAAGAATGCAGGAATTTCCAGCGCGACAGGAAGTATTTAGTGCGTGGCGGACATGTGGCTGCACCATGGTGTGAGCACTTGCGCCGGAGTGGGTGAACTTCTTGTCTCTTTCGCTTCAGAAGACTGCCTGGAATTTTATCAAATGATCTACAAATATAGCACATGCGTTTGTCAGCACGAATTGCGAAGTGTAACTTAGCCCCATCCTGCTGCATATTCATTATTTGATGAAGCATATTCATCTTCTTCATATATTCACCAAATATCATTTTTTTCCAGCCATCGTGATGCTGGCTATCGACACAGTCTTCAGCTGCATGATTACAGCTAAAGTACCTGTTAAATTCCTCCTTCTCCAGCACAGACATCTCATCCACTGAACACATAGTACACAATAAACAACTGCGCCCATCCTCTGGGGAAGCTCAGCACAGACTGATGGAATTTCCCACCATTTTTTCTCAGACAGCCGTCTTGGATTATGACACAGGAGGAGTAGGGAGGGAAGAGGGGGAGGGCCAACATCGCCCTCTGGTGGTGGTTTTGTGAACTAGATCCATTCCATTCCGGACCTAAAAGTGAGCACGCTGGATGGAGCTAATGTGTGTGACAACTCAAACTGATTAAATAAACAGTACACTACAATGCATTCAAAATAAAGACTTACATCCATCCTGTCCAGTAGCCCAGCAGCAGACTGAGTCCTTTTCCCACCAATTTCCGTTTTGGGGAGGTGGGGTGAGGTGAGGGGAGTGGGTAGAGTTAGATTAGTGAAGGTAGGTCAATTGACCTATTTTACCGCCAAAATTTGAACTTCCTGCCATGAAGTCAGCACGATGTTGCCACATTTATAGCCGCCATCTTGGTACTGTCATCTTGAATAAATTTGGCAAAAGTGCAGAGTGGGATGGTGTCCTTGCAATGTTTGTGATTCACTTTGCACCAAGGGTCGCATTGTGTCAGTGGTTGTTCCAACAATGGACTGATCGACCACATTTCCTCCAAATCGTGCTGTTTACTGTTGAGGCCTCGTTTGATCATGGTGATATTTCAAACAGCAAGAATAGCCATGTGTAGGATGACGTAAACCTTCATGCTGTGGTAGAGTCACACCACCAAATACTTCTTGCTGTGAATATCTGGGCCAGCATTGTAGGTTATAATCCCATTGGGCCATATTTTCTATCTGGTCACCTGAATGGCCATCTGTATTTGAGGTTCGTGCAAATAATTCTACCTGAGTTAATGAAGAATGTAGCCCTAAGTGCTTGTGACAGGACGTAGATACATGATGGTGCACCACCTCACTTCACTGTGGATGTCCACAGCCACCTCAATGCTGTATTGTCTGGTCGCTGGACTGGAAGGGGAGGTCCTGTTCCAAGGCCTGCGAGATCACCTGACCTGAACCCCTTGATTACAGGGTGAGGCAGTGAAACGGCACGATTTTGTAAAACCACCAAAGATTTATTTACAAGTAAAATCATAATAGTTGAACATGGATCTCAAGTACAAGAGTGGAAATTAAAGATTTAACTTAAAAACAATCATCTTTTAAATATGGTGTCAGTGAGGTGTCGTCCTTGGTTTTGCACACATTGTCTAAGCCTGAGATGAAATTGTCCCATGACGTTTCGTAGCATCTGTACTGGAATGTTGTTAATTTCCTGTCGAATTCGCTCCTTCAGGTCTTCTTTTGTTCTTGGTGGATTTTCCTGGAAGACTTTGCACTTGAGGTAGCCCCAAAGAAAAAAGTCTGGTGCCGTCAGATCTGGTGAGCGGGCAGGCCAGGGGAAATCGCCATTCCTGCTGATTAGACGTCGTGGAAATGCAAGTCTGAGCAATTCCATTGAGACATTAGCAGTATGGCTTGTTGCACCATCTTGCTGGAAGAGTGTTTCAGCATCTGGATCATGTCGATCAATTCCAGGCAGACCAAAAATGGTCAAAATGTCAGCATAACGTCCAGAGTTTACCGTCACTGTGTTGCCATCTTCATCTTCAAAAAAATAGGGCCCCACGATTCCACGAGATGACACTGCGCACCAGACTGTTACTTTTTCAGAATGGAGAGGTTTTTCATGAAGTTCGTGCGGGTTATCTGAGGACCAATATCTGAAGTTTTGCTTATTTACGTACCCACTAAGATGAAAGTGGGCTTCATCACTCATCCATAAGTTATGCACTCTTTCTTCATTTCGTTCAATAACGTTAAGCATTGACTGGCAAAAGCGTATACGGTTATTGTAGTCATTAGGTTTAAGGGCTTGCACTACCTGAATTTTGTATGGATGATAGTGAAGGTCACTCTTCAAAATCCGTCTTACTGATCGATTGCTGAGACCAAGTTCTGCGCTGTGCCATCTCGCTGATTTTCGCGGACTTCGTCCCAACGCTTCGCGCACACGATTAATGTTCTCGGGTGTCCGGATTGTTTTTGTGCTGCCGCCTCTTTTCTTTGTTGTGCTAGCAGTAGCTTCAAAGGTTTTAACCCAAAGGAGAATGGCTTTCCTTGATGGCACGGGAGCCCGTGGCGGCAGGTTGAATTCACGACGAAAGGCGAGTTGAGCACCAACCACACTATCCGCGTTTTTGTAATATGCCTTTACGGCATATGCACGTTGCGCACTCGACCAACGCTCCATGGCTACTGAAACTTCCACCACTCTAGACGCCCAAGGTCACTTCCCCCACTCTCGCAACCCCCCTCCGCGCCCGACAACCACTATCGAAATCGTGCCGTTTCACTGCCTCACCCTGTATTTCTTATGGGGATATGTAAAACCACTTGCGTACGAGACCCCAGTGGATATGGAGTTGGAATTAGTTGCCAGTATTGTAGCTGTCTGTGATGTGATTCGAAACATGCCAGCGATGTTTGTCAGTGTGCTTCAGAATCTTGTTCGCTGATGTCATGCTTGCATTGAGGTTGATAGCCGTCAGTTTGAGCACATTTTGTAAGATACAATACAAATGGTGCGTTCATTGTGTCAGTGATGGTATCTGCAGTTAACTATAATTAATGTAAATAAAAAAGGACACAGTAACGTGATTTTATTCCTATTACCTCCTTAAGTTGGCTTCTCCAGCCGCAGCTACCATACCTCAAATTGTTCAGTGGAGCATCATCTATATCCGCTTAAATTTTTGCGTGTTCTTACAGAAACATCCTGTATATTATATTCATGAAGCATGTCCACAGTGTATAATAGCTCAGATCGCACTGAAATCTTTGACTCTACCCCAGACGTTCCTTTCCTCGCTCACCAGCGAACAGTGTCCCACTCAAATCCTCACAGATTCTTTTTGCAGATAGTCTTCAGATTATTTATCACATATTCGCTTCTATTGCCTGAACAATGCATTGCTATTCTTTTCTGCTGAAAATTTTCTGTACAGACTTTGCATTCTTTGAATGACTGAATCACTTCAGTTTTGATTTTAAGTAAATATGTGGGGACACAGAGAAATCGATATGAAGGGACTTTCTGACCAGGGCCACGGAATGGTGATGTGGAACCTCTGTGACCAAGAACCCAGTTCGGACCGAGCGATTCTAATGGAAGTGGTCTCTTGTATTCTCGTATGTTGACCAAACGTTTGTCCGCACATAATGGTGTTTGTATATTATTATCACGTGACCTATTACCACCTGGAGTTGTACTTCCATATTGGTGAACCTGACACAAAACACTGTAATGTGCCATGAATTAACAATGAGTGCGAAGTTTAATCCATTTGCTGTTACACACAGCTCTAGAGCTACAAATCCTTCCATAACGAAGGGAGTGCAGTGTGCCTGTTACCTCAAGCAACAAACTATGTGGGATATGGAGCAAAATGTGTGCAAACGCCACTTCACAAAACACAGTGACTGTAAATCAACGATGGCTACCTTCCAAGTCTTTATTAACAGACTTGTGGGCAGACATCACGCAGGCCTGCTTACAGGACAATTCATGTTCTGTTTTAGTGAGAGCAGACGCCATGCAGATTGCGTCTTCCACATCTGCCGTGCCACGACCACTAACGGTCGACATAGACCCCTCGCACACACAACCTTTTCGCAGTACTAGCGCCATGTTCACTCCCTCAACCATGTTGCAATCGATGGACCCAGCATTTGTCGTCACATATCATTTAGTTCCAGGTGTGCGTCAGATGTTGGGATTCAAAGGCCAGTTTACTGCTACACCACAAGTAAAGCTACCACCATTCCAACCTGAACAAATGTTGTTGTGGTTCACAATGGCTAAGAGTGTTTTCGCCACATCAGGCAGTGTGAATGACAATTCGAAGTTTGTAATGGTAATCTGTCATCTTCCAGAACATGCAGAACTCATAAGCGAAGCAGTTCTTTCTCCTAAGCTGCTCAACAAATACGACTTAGCGAAAACAGCCCTACTAAGATGCATCACCTGCACCCCTGAACAGAAGGTGCTGCAAGTAATTTACAACGAAAAGCTCACTGAGGGAACTCTCTCAGAATTATGAAGCCATCTACTTTCTCTGGTTGATCCCTCTACACCATGTGTACACCAAGGAATACCCACAGAAGAGCTTTGGTCCATGCACCTCTGTGGCACATGAGAGCTGTCTTCATTGTGTGGCACCATCTCTCTACTCAGCCATTGCTTTGAGGATGTTACGCCATTGTACAATGGCGAGAGATGCTGCAGAGGTTACAAAGAACTGTAATAAGTGCCAACACAAATTTTCGTCACTGGCTCGTAGTGATAGTATTCTGGACAGCCAAAACGCGGTACCCAAGCTTTAATAAATGTCTTAGCTAAGGATTACACTCAGTAGAAAACTCTGTCGGCAATGGAGAGGGAATTTGTAGCCATCTGACTTCAGTAGCGGTACCTTGAGGACTAGGTGTACGTCGCAGAAGTGCCTGCACAATATTTCAAAGCTGCCTATTGGTGTTTCACATGTCAACCGGCTTTACTTTATTGAAAGTCGCATCAGCACACAATCACCATCTGCCTTGATAATACCCAAACGATAACTGTGCGACAAAATAGGTGCAGAACCCCTAATTACATCAACCAGTCACCTCCCCTCATCCACAATGACTTTCTTTTGAATGCATTGCGGGAACAGCAGTGATCAATGTCTTGTAAATAATTACTATTAAAAACAGTCTTGATCACGATTTATTTAACAAGGTGACCGGTTTCGGCCACTACTGTGGTCATCTTCAGACCATTGAGTAGGAACCCCTTTCTGTTGGAGAATCCAACAGAAAGGGGTTCCTACTCAATGGTCTGAAGATGACCACAGTAGTGGTCGAAACCGGTCACCTTGTTAAATAAATCGTGATCAAGACTGTTTTTAATAGTAATTATTCACAATGACTTTGCATGACAGATGCCTCTACATCTGAGGTCTTGACACATGTGCACCATGCCTCACGTGTTATTTGAAACGCACACTGCAAACATATGACTGCAGCTGCAGGTGGCTAATGACATTTCCTTGTACAAGGCACTCGAAATCTCATAGTTCATCTTTCTGACAAACTGTACTGTAAGTGGATCTTGTATGTCACTGATGTCGCCGAGCCGGTGATAGGACTAGACTCGTCTTGTACCACCATGCCTCACAACAGCTCATCCAATTTCATCATGAGCCGCAAATTAAAATTTGCTCCTGCCGATGGCCCACATCAAGCACCTACTACTATGCGAGTACATTACCATACTACAAGAAATCGACACAGATTAGGATCAGTTTATGAGACCTGTGTCGACTCCCAACGATTATGTTCTCATTATGATGACCTGTGCCATCAGATAATTGAAACGTCGCTCGCACACGCTGATGCAGCTGACCAAATCCAATGCCTGAGATATAACAACACGGCAGTGGCGGACACAGCCACGCCCCCACTGGATGGGCGTGCCTCGCTGCTGTAGCCCAACAACACTGCAGGGCACAACATGGCGGGCTGTCAAACAACAAAGGTTAATATGGCGCTATCTGCTTCGCTTACCCATCTGCAGCGAGTGCATTCCAATCTGTTGTGTGACACTCCAAGGGTTAGATGCAATTAGGAACGATTCTACTCTCCATATCAACACCACACTGAGTGTGCCCATCCACCACAGGATATGACGCCCTGCATCTTCTCCTCTTCAGGCAGCTAAGACAGCAACAGATGAGATGTTGCAAGTGGGTGTTGTCTGTCCTGACAGAGACTGGGCATGCCCCATAAAGTTAGTGCCAAAGAAAGACGGTACTATGAGACTACAACTCACACAATCCTCGCACAATTCATTATGTCAACCCAGTACTGAACATCCAAGATTTCACACATTTGTTTGTGGGAGCAATGATTTTCAATGTAACTGACTCTCGGAAAACCTACTAGTTGACACCCGTGCACCCACATGATAGAAGTAAAACCGCCATCATCACTCTATTCAGAACTGTCTGAAGTCTTGGTGATGTTATGCAAACTAAGAAACGCAGCACAGTCATGGAAATGATTCATAGATGGTGTACTTTTCAAGACTGATTGTTGCTGTGCCTACCTAGATGACATCATTTTTTCTGCTGACACACTCAGCCACAAACGGCATTTCGAAGTAGTTATCACTATTCTCTGTGATGCAGCTGTCACCATCAATGAAAATAAATCGCCACTGCGAAAAATATGAAAGCATGTTCCTTGACCCTATTCTCAATGCAGAAAGCATAAAACCGACTTCAGATCGAGTTGAATCACTTTGCCAACTGCCCCCTCCGCAAACTTCCATGACCTTCGTCGGTTCCTTGGCATTCTGAACATTTATCGATATCACTTAACCTCATGCAACTGAAGTACAGGCACCTCTCACTAACGTCCTAGGCTGCCATCACATACAAGGTAAGCGAAAATAGTGTGGATTGCAGAAATGCATTCGATTGCTGTAAAGAATTTCTAGTGATGGCAGTATCCTTGGCACACCCGATACTGGACGCCCAAATTATACTTACAACTGATGTCAAAGACTGAGCTATCAGCCCTGTACTGCAACAGGAGATATCAGGTACCTCACAACCTCTCAGATTTTTCTCTAAGAAACTGACAACGCTGCAGTCAAAATAGTCAGCATTGGACTGGGAGTTCATGGCAGTGTATGAAGCCATACGGCACTTTCATGAAGATATAGAAGGGCGCCACATCACCATTCACATAGACTGCAAGCCGTTATCATGGAGCTTCGGCGACAGAACCCCAGGGAATACCGACATTTCGATTTAATCGCGCAATATTTAACCAGCAGTCGGCAGTCGCATGTAGCTGACAGCAGAGTAGCGTGCTACCTGTCGTGAGTGCGTACGATCTTTCTCAGCCTGGACTGTACCAGACTGGCGGAAGAAGAAGAAAAGGAGCTGTCAGACCAAGCCTTGTTCATGGACACTTCGTTACATCTCACATTCGGACGACGATCAATTCCTGGGTCACAAGTCAATCTTCTTTGCGATTATCTCACCACAGCATCCACACAATTCTCCCCAGCTCCGTGAGCCGAACGGTCTTCGACTGTACACAAGATCTTGCGCATGCAGATGCCCACCCCACGGCATGGCTAGTCATTGAGCAATTTGTTTGACTGGGTGTTACATGTGAATGTCGCGACTGGACGCGCACATGCCTCGACTTTCAATAAAGTAAAGCCGGTTGAAATGTGGAACACCAATAGGCAGCTTTGAAATATTGTGCAGGCGCTTTTGCGACGTACACCTAGTCCTCAAGGTACTGCTACTGAAGTCAGATGGCTACAAATTCCCTCTCCATTGCCGACAGAGTTTTCCACCGTGTGGAGCCATCCCATTAACAGCCATCACAGTGTAATCCATAGCTAAGACATTTATTATAGCTTAGATACCGCGTTTTGGCTGTCCAGGGTACTATCACTACGAATCAGGAACGACAGTTTGAGTTGGCACTTATTACAGCTCTTTGTAACCTCTGTGGCATCCCTCGCCATTGTACAATGGCATACTATCCTCAAAGCAATGGCTGAGTAGAGAGATAGTACCACACAATGAAGACAGCTCTCACGTGCCACAGAGGTACATGGACCAAAGCTCTCCTGTGGGTATTCCTTGGTGTACAAATGGTGTGTAAAGAAGATCTACAAACCTCACACATAGAGATACTCTACATTGAGGCAATAACACTGACAGTCGAATTTGTGCAACTGGCACACACACCTGAACCCTCAGCCCTTCCAGCAATGGCACAACGTGTGAAGAACCATGTATGCTATTCACTTGCAGCTCCTCTGGCGTCACACACCTCAACCAAACCGTTCATAGGTAAGAGACTTATGCATTACAAACACATCATGATTCATGATGATGCTGTACAAATGACATTACAACTGCCATACAATAACTTGTTCTGAGTAGCCAAATGGAGAAACCATGCCTTTGACACTGATATCAATGGGAACACCACAACGACCTCAGTCACCAGACTGAAGTCTGCGTGGACACCTATCACTAAAGATGACATGAATATTTTACAAAATTACGACGATACAGACGTCTCACACATCTGTGAATTGTGTAAGGCCCAACCAGAAACAGTCACGATCGATGAACAAGGGTTTCATCCAGATGAAGCTGCGGTCAAGTTAGTCGACAACAACCCATGCATTGAAGCGAAACATGCTACCCCACAAAGCACTACCAAGGTGATTGCTACTTGTACCAGTCTTCTTCGGACTTATAGTCTTCCATCAATGGTGGGTTTCACAACAGGCGAACTAACAGTCAATCTGCCTACAAACACCACGAAAGATGTGGTTATCCCGGACATCCCCCCATGAACCATGGACCTTGCCGTTGGTGAGGAGGCTTGCGTGCCTCAGCGATACAGATGGCCGTACCGTAGATGCAACCACAACGGAGGGGTATCTGTTAAGAGGCCAGACAAACATGTGGTTCCTGAAGAGGGGCAGCAGCCTTTTCAGTAGTTGCAGGGGCAATAGTCTGGATGATTGATTGATCTGGCCTTGTAACATTAACCAAAACGGCCTTGCTGTGCTGGTACTGCGAACGGCTGAAAGCAAGGGGAAACTACAGCCGTAATTTTTCCCGAGGACATGCAGCTTTACTGTATAATTAAATGATGATGGCGTCCTCTTGGGTAAAATATTCAGGAGGTAAAATAGTCCCCCATTCGGATCTCCGGGCGGGGACTACTCAAGAGGACGTCGTTATCAGGAGAAAGAAAACTGGCATTCTACAGATCGGAGCATGGAATGTCAGATCCCTTAATCGGGCAGGTAGGTTAGAAAATTTAAAAAGGGAAATGGATAGGTTAAAGTTAGATATAGTGGGAATTAGTGAAGTTCGGTGGCAGGAGGAACAAGACTTTTGGTCAGATGATTACAGGGTTATAAATACAAAATCAAATAGGGGTAATGCAGGAGTAGGTTTAATAATGAATAAAAAAATAGGAGTGCAGGTTAGCTACTACAAACAGAATAGTGAACGCATTATTGTGGCCAAGATAGACACAAAGCCCATGCCTACTACAGTAGTACAAGTTTATATGCCAACTAGCTCTGCAGATGATGAAGAAATAGATGAAATGTATGACGAGATAAAAGAAATTATTCAGGGAGTGAAGGGAGATGAAAATTTAATAGTCATGGGTGACTGGAATTCGTCAGTAGGAAAAGGGAAAGAAGGAAACATAGTAGGTGAATATGGATTGGGGGGAAGAAATGAAAGAGGAAGCCGCCTTGTAGAATTTTGCACAGAGCACAACTTAATCATAGCTAACACTTGGTTCAAGAATCATAAAAGAAGGTTGTATATCTGGAAGAATCCTGGAGATACTAGAAGGTATCAGATAGATTATATAATGGTAAGACAGAGATTTAGGAACCAGGTTTTAAATTGTAAGACATTTCCAGGGGCAGATGTGGATTCTGACCACAATCTACTGATTATGAACTGCAGATTGAAACTGAAGAAACTGCAAAAAGGTGGGAATTTAAGGAGATGGGACCTGGATAAACTGACTAAACGAGAGGTTGTAGAGAGTTTCAGGGAGAGCATAAGGGAACAATTGACAGGAATGGGGGAAAGAAATACAGTAGAAGAAGAATGGGTAGCTCTGAGGGATGAAGCAGTGAAGGCAGCAAATGATGATCAAGTAGGTAAAACGACGAGGGCTAATAGAAATCCTTGGGTAACAGAAGAAATATTGAATTTAATTGATGAAAGGAGAAAATATAAAAATGCAATAAATGAAGCAGGCAAAATGGAATACAAACATCTCAAAAATGATATCGACAGGAAGTGCAAAATGGCTAAGCAGGCATGGCTAGAGGACAAATGTAAGGATGTAGAGGCTTATCTCACTAGGGGTAAGATAGATACTGCCTACAGGAAAATTAAAGAGACCTTTGGAGAGAAGTGAACCACTTGTATGAATATCAAGAGCTCAGATGGCATCCCAGTTCTAAGCAAAGAAGGGAAGGCAGAAAGGTGGAAGGCGTATATAGAGGGTTTATACAAGGGCGATGTACTTGAGGACACTATTATGGAAATGGAAGAGGATGTAGATGAAGACGAAATGGGAGATAAGATACTGCGTGAAGAGTTTGACAGAGCACTGAAAGACCTGAGTCGAAATAAGGCCCCGAGAGTAGACAACATTCCATTAGAACTACTGATGGCCTTGGGAGAGCCAGTCATGACAAAACTCTACCATCTGGTGAGCAAGATGTATGAGACAGGCGAAATACCCTCAGACTTCAAGAAGAATATAATAATTCCAATCCCAAAGAAAGCAGGTGTTGACAGATGTGAAAATTACCGAACTATCAGTTTTATAAGTCACAGCTACAAAATACTAACGCGAATTCTTTACAGACGAATGGAAGAACTGGTAGAAGCGGACCTCGGGGAAGATCAGTTTGGATTGCGTAGAAATGTTGGAACACGTGAGGCAATACTAACCTTACGACTTATCTTAGAAGAAAGATTAAGAAAAGGCAAACCTACGTTTCTAGCATTTGTAGACTTAGAGAAAGGTTTTGACAATTTTAACTGGAATACTCTCTATCAAATTCTGAAGGTGGCAGGGGTAAAATACAGGGAGCGAAAGGCTATTTACAATTTGTACAGAAACCAGATGGCAGTTATAAGAGTCGAGTTGCATGAAAGGGAAGCAGTGGTTGGGAAAGAAGTGAGACAGGGTTGTAGCCTCTCCCCAATGTTATTCAATCTGTATATTGAGCAAGCAGTAAAGGAAACAAAAGAAAACTTTGGAGTAGGTATTAAAATTCATGGAGAAGAAGTAAAAACTTTGAGGTTCCCCGATGACATTGTAATTCTGTCAGAGACAGCAAAGGACTTGGAAGAGCAGTTGAACGGAATGGACAGTGTCTTGAAAGGAGGATATAAGATGAACATCAACAAAAGCAAAACGAGGATAATGGAATGTAGTCAAATTAAGTTGGGTGATGCTGAGGGAATTAGATTAGGAAATGAGACACTTAAAGTAGTAAAGGAGTTTTGCTATTTAGGGAGTAAAATAACTGATCACGGTCGAAGTAGAGAGGATATAAAATGTAGACTGGCAATGGCAAGGAAAGCGTTTCTCAAGAAGAGAAATTTGTTAACATCGAGTATAGATTTAAGTGTCAGGAAGTCATTTCTGAAAGTATTTGTATGGAGTGTAGCCATGTATGGAAGTGAAACATGGACGATAACTAGTTTGGACAAGAAGAGAATAGAAGCTTTCGAAATGTGGTGCTACAGAAGAATGCTGAAGATAAGGTGGGTAGATCACGTAACTAATGAGGAGGTATTGAATAGGATTGGGGAGAAGAGAAGTTTGTGGCACAACTTGACTAGAAGAAGGGATCGGTTGGTAGGACATGTTTTGAGGCATCAAGGGATCACAAATTTAGCATTGGAGGGCAGCGTGGAGGGTAAAAATCGTAGAGGGAGACCAAGAGACGAATACACTAAGCACATTCAGAAGGACATAGGTTGCAGTAGGTACTGGGAGATGAAGAAGCTTGCACAGGATAGAGTAGCATGGAGAGCTGCATCAAACCAGTCTCAGGACTGAAGACCACAACAACAAACAACAACATCCCGGACATGCATCCTGACATTCAATCACGGTGGACAATTTGAGCCAAACATCAAAAATGAAAGAGCCAACACCAGCCACGCCCATTTCTCGCTATGGTTGGTCACTGTGCCATCCTCCATGAATGGTGTTGTACCAGATATATGCCCTCTCCATGCTCCAATAAGTAACACTGATCAACATTTCACATGATCAGCAATCACACCTTCCAGTACTCCAATCTCTGTGGGGACATCGAGACAGTGACATAAAGAGAATGTAGGTCCGCCCCCAGTAGCTGAGTGGTCAGTGCGACAGAATGTCAGTCCTAAGAGCCAGGGTTCGATACCTGGCTGGGTTGG